>NC_067154.1:20592652-20868940 GCF_903995435.1 Acomys russatus | reverse complement strand
TCTCTGGTTGGATGTGAATTAGAAAATCATGTAAGGTGGTGTCTACTGCCACTCACATGTACCCTATGAAAGTTAACAATGAAGCTGAGAAGTGGAGATAAGAAGAAATGCTAATTTTGTTGTTGTTGTTTGTAGTGCAGGAAATTGAATCCAGGCTTTTGAGTATGCTAGGAAGGCAGTCTACCTCTTAAGCACCTCCCCAGCACTTTGAACAATAAGATGCCAGTGATACTGTCTGGGGCCTGAATCTAACTGAATATCTATTTCAGTTAATTCTCATTTTTTTTTAAAGCTAATGTGAGTTGGCTTGTTTATTGCTTGAAACTGGATAGATTACTTCTGATATAAATGCATAATTATTATCATTTTTAAAATGTATATATGTATACCTTTTGGCTCAGGATACTTCTCTTGCATAAAAATGCCTTAACTGTTTTGTTTTTCTCTTGGGAGTACTCGGTTGCCATTATCTCTAAATGAGAGTACACGGGAGGAGGAGGGCGGAGGAGCAGTGAATTAGGTTGCTGCAGGATGGAGCCTGCACAGGAAGCCCCCAGAGTCAGCTGCTCTTGAGTAACCAGTAGCCACAGTGTTCTGGGTGGAGATAAACTAGGAGAAGCTGCGCATGCTCGGCTTGGTATGAGTGGACCCAGCTTGTGAACTAGCTCAGTATTCAGACTCAGAGACCATGGGCTGTACAAGAAATGATGTGGTTTTGAGCACAGTATCCCAAAGACTATTAAAAAAAAAAAAAGATCCAGAAGGGTGGAGGTATCTACTGTTAGTCACTTAGTGAGGCAAGCACCTTTGGAAGAAATCTTATTTTTAAATGTCTTTGAGGTGTCCTTTCCTTTGTCTCAGAATAAAAAGTTTAGGAGAGCACTGAGCAGGCCAGAGGGGTCCCTGACTACCATCTTGAGGATGCAAACTGAGTATCTTGAAGTATCCCTGTTATTTAAGCTGTTGATTTTTTGAGTCTTGTGTACTCTAGGCTGGCTCTGAAGTCACTGGCCTCAAACTTCAACTGAACTTCTGATGGTCTTGCCTTCTTCACTGTCTGAGTGTTGGGGTTACAGGTGTGTAACAGTCCTCACTTTGTGTCCTGCGGAGAATTAAACCAGCAACTTCATGTATGCTAGGCAAGCACTCTACCAAATAAACCCTGTCATCACCCTCAACCCAATTTCAACCTATTGAACTTCTGTTCCAAGACTTTGAGTTAACCATACACAGAAGTATATAGGCAATCGTTCCTTCTGACGTCATGACCTTAAACTCAACAGCAATGCCCTACTGTACTGACATGCTCAGGAGTGTACCCCAAAGTGCTTTCCCATATGAATAGAATAAGTTCCTCGAGTAAAATCACTTCATTTCTTTTGTTTAAGGGAGGTATTTCTCTCTAAACAGCTACTGTGTTCTCCCCTGCTGCAGGTCATAAGTATTTCTCTCCTCATAACTGGTTGTACTTGTTTTAGCTTTGCACTCACCGTGCTGTGCGCCTGTTGAGTTTGGTTACATCATCAACACATCGGTGAGGACTCTGGCTTCTCGTGGAATCATGGGAAGATCCTGAGACTCCTGTGTCCACTACACTTCAGTCCGTTGCAAGCACCGCCACATGGCTAGGGTTTTGTTGCCCGTGGTCCACATGTGGTTTGTGAGGTATACCCCAGTGGAACTTTCTGGATTTTCCAGATTGCCTCATAACCATGGCCTTAGTGTGTTCTGACCTGGTTTTTCCTAGCGTTGCTGGTTCTGCGTATGTAAGGAATGTAAACCACTGGCTTCTCTGTCCAGTCTGCTGGCTCCTTTGAGAGTTCACCCATACTGAGGAAGGAGGCCTCTGTCCACATCTCCATGTACATTTGTAGCTCAGGCTGGAACACTAACCAAGTGTGGCTGAGACCGGGCACTTAACTAAGGTACTTGGAGAGAGGAAGGGGCCGAGGCCTTATAGCATCAGTGTGATGGGTATGGAGGCTCTTATCATGTGCTTTCAGGTAGCAGAACTGATTGTGCCCATGGGTTTTTCTGTCCTTTGTCATAGACAGTAGGAATTGCCATTGCCTTGGAGAGGGCTATGGTAAGGGCAATGTTTTTGGAGTGGAGCTTGGGGACGGGATGCTCGCACTAAAATAGCATAGGTAATTGGCAACAAGACCCAGGCATAAGCAGGAACTAGTGTGGGCAGATTTACTGGCAAAGGTTGGTGTCCAGTGCTGTGTGAGGGGAATCAGGAGTAGATGGGAGAAACAAGAGCACGGTGGGAAGTGGGACCAGGAAACATCCCCAAGGAACAGCTATGCTACCATGCAAAGGTACCACAGTCAACTGCAGGCTCATTTTCCTTCAGAGCCTCCTAGCATTGACATAACCTGAGCAGTCCAAGGCTCTTGAAAGGAAGAGGTATAAGCCTGGCAGGAGAAATCCAGGCTGGTTGCATATCTGATCCATCTCAATAAACCGGTGCCTGGAGATGCAATCATTTTCCTGGTACTTGGAGGAACACACTGTATGTGTGTGTACTAACACAGGGAACACGGAGGACATAGTAGATAGCATCTTCCATAGCGGTTTCAGAGATGAGACCGGGTTTATGGGGATGAGCTCTCATGGCAGGCTACAGAGGTTCATCTTTGCTCACTTCTAGCTGTGTGTCCCTGGGCATGGTGCTTAACTTGACAAGAGCGCAGGTTCCTCATATGGAAAACAGAGACAAGACAATTCCTTTTTTTTTTTTTTTTTTTCCATTTGGAGACTATCAAATGAGTTGATATAAGATGAAATTAGAATAGTGTCTGTTACGTGCTGAGCACAAATCAATAAATATCAGCATCCTTTTATTGCTCGTTCTGTATGACTCCTAAAGTGATGAAGTCTCAACAAAGTGCTAGCTCAAGAGTGGTCCATGGATCTGCTGCCATCTTCTTGGCCTTGGATGTTCTATAAGAATCTAAGCACAAGTTGGATGTATACTTCCTGATGTGAGGCCTCACATCCTATTGTTTTTTCTTCTCTTTTCCTCTCTTATGCTTTATTAAAACTAGCCTGTGTCAAGTTCTGAACCCTTGGGAAACGGAAAAGTCTATATGGTAAGAGCAGTAGTGGTGGCTGATTTTATAGATCAACCTGGCTACATTATAGTGCCCAATTTGGACATGCACCAGTCCGGATGTTGTCCTGATGGTAATGTTTAGATGAGACTAACATTGAAATCAGTAGAATTTGGTAAAGCCGATGTAGGTGGGCCACATTTAATCAGTTGAAAGCCTCGAGAGAAAACAGACCAAGGTCCTTGCAGGAGAAAGATAATTTTGTTCCAGGTTGCCTTTGGGCTCAAGCCTACAGTGCTAATTCTTGCTGGCTTTCTTGGTTCACTTGGCTATCCTATGGATTTCAAACTTGTCAGTCCCCGATGCCACAACCCCCCGCCCCCTGCCATTAAAGCTATTCCTTAAAACAAATGTTTCTTTGTACGTAAGTATGTGTATGTGTGTTAATGTTCACAAAAACTTATTACATTTGCTTTGTTTTTTTGGAGACAGGGCCAACACTTTTAATGACCATCTTAACTTTCTTCCTTAACACTTCCATTGTAACAAAGGCTTAACAGTCTTATTTTATTTGCAGCACTGAAGATCAAACCACGGCCTTGTGCATGCTAGGCAGAAGCTCTATCCTGAGCTACAATGCAGCCTGGGGCTCAACTTTAAAGCAGGAATAATGCAAACAATCCCCAACACTGTCAAGGAACCAGTTAAGGGTGGAGCGGTACTTTCTAGTGACCTTGACATTACTTTACGCAGGCAGCATTCTGTTTATCAGATGGGCCCAGTTGGCACGCAGTTGAACTTATTTTTCTCCTTCCTGGAAACTATGAACAGAGTGTGGAGAAATGGATTTTGTTATTGGCGATGACCACATACATATTTTTTTCCAATCCGGGTTAGTCCTTGGAAATCATGTAAATAAAAATGGCCTTTGTGTGGTTCTATGCATCTGCCTTGAATTTCATAACTCACCTGTTTATTATTTATCCAGCGGCAAAAGAAACATGACTCATGGTTCCCTAAGAGTATGAAAGGAAACGAAATCAAATTTTCTCTGCAACAGCCAGCAGGAGAGCCAATCAGAAGATTGTGTCAGGCAGAGAAATCAATCAGCATGAAATCAAAGTCGTTTTCATCTCTAGTTTTTGTGTGAAAGATTTTCATCAGTGACTCTGGAGCCGTCATTGTTCCCACACAGGGAAAATTCACATCCTTGCAGATAAGATAGAGTAGAGCGATGAGAATGCAGGGCTGAGGTGGGTTTTGGAAAATAAACGAACTCCATCTGGAATATAAAATACCAAGTGGTTTCGGTTTCTACAACACAGGCCATTACTATGGGGCTCACTGTCTTCTTTGCATGAAAGTGGAGGAAGCTTGTATTCGTTGACAGAACACAGGTCTCTTTCGTTGTTGGTGTTCTGACAACCACTTCTCTCGCTCCACTCTTACCTCTTTTCCAGTTGGCTCATCTCTTGAGATACTGGGCTGCAAGAAGCTGAGACTGCGATTCCAGTTATTGAAATGGGATTGGGGGAGCCAGGCAGTCCTTGTTGTGAGTAGAAAAGGAGGACTTTGGGAAAAGAACAACCAACAGAAGGGTTTACGGACTGACCGGCAAGGACCATCGTCCTCCTTCCAGAGAAGGCAGAACCAACACTTGGTGAGAGCTGGCTCAGAATCTGCTTTCTGATGTCAGTCTGCAGGCAGGTGTCTGATGGAGGGTGAAAGAGGAGACCAATGTGAGAGAGAAAAGAACGCAGGACGTAGTCTTCAACCGATTGTAAGGAGTGATATAAGACACTATGTTAGTTGGTTATCTGCTGAGAAAGAACTCTGGGCAGGAAGGATTTGTTTTGGCTCCTTATTTGAGGATCCAGCACAGTAAGAGGCATGGTAGAGGAATGCAAGGCTATTGATACTTGGTGGCAATCTAGGCAGGGAGATTAGGCTATAGCTAATAAGCCCAGCCCTCCCCAGGCCCACTTCTTTTAGTTAGCCTCCACCTCCCGTGGGGGCACGTGGACTGTGCCAGGGACACCAGCACGAACCTAGGGCGAGGTGGAGATGTGTCCAGACTCTGGAATGTCCATCTTGAGATTAGCAGGAGTTAGGATCGTGCCCTTCCAGCTCTGTGCCAGCATGCCCTGGCACACATAGTCTTGACCCACTATGCCTGCAATTCTCAGAGTAGTCACAAAGCCTGGCACCTGGAATTCCTCTCCATGTAAATAAAGCATCACCAGCATCCCAGCCCCAACCAATGATGTTAGCCCACCTTGGAAATCCCTTCCCACTCCCGCAAAGTTTATATAGCCCTTGCTCACCCAGAAAAAACAGGTACAGATGTTTCACCGAATACAGTAAAAAGTGCTTCTATCACTGGGAGAGCGCCGAGCTAAAAGGCCTGTAACACTTGAAGAGCCGCTTTGGAAACAGACTTTCCCACACCCCCACACCCCTGTCCACACCACCCCCACCCTCACACCGCCCATTCTCCGTGGCACTTCGTACACCGCTTATTCTAATCAAGATAATAGATCCCAGGCATTCTCTGAGCCCCCTCTCTCAGGTAATTCTAGAACCTGTCACAGTGGCAATTAGCACTTGCCTTTGCCCAAACCCAGACAACTCCCACGACCTCTTATCCTGTCTCTACTCCTTCTTAATGCACTCCAACATCTGCCCTCCAAACTATAGCCACAGTGATCTTTTTAAAAAGTCCATCCTATGCCTAATCCTTGGGGGCTTTCTCGTTTTCTCAGGACAAGAACCACGTGTCTCTCTGCCCGGTGAAGCGCTGTATGGTCAGGCTGTCTGCAGCTTCTACTCCCAGACCTTTCAGAGAAAACAACTCATCTTTTGTGTTCATCCCAGTAGGCTGTGATTCTTGCAGCCACATGGCCTTGGCACATGCATCCGTTGATTTACAGCCTCCTCGAGATATTTTCCCTGTTAGATTATAGACACTCATCTGTCCACTCGAGGATCACGTCCTTTAGGAAGACTTTTCTTGTCACTCAAAAAGAGCCAGGCTGCCCAAGGTGTGTGATCATCACTGCCAAGGACTCCTGGGATCCACTTATCTTGACAGTGATTTTATGCTAACGAGTCAGTGTGTCTTCACTGCCCCCGCTTCTCTGCCAGGTTATAAAGTACAGGGGGTGAGCCCTGAAGAACTTTCTCCCTGTTGCTTTTAGTCGTTCACACCTTCCAACTTCCTTTACATGGTTTGCGAGGAGGCGGCTCTGCTCCTTGTGTGGCCCCGGGGTTTCCTCAGTCATTTTCAGCTATTTATCTCCTAAGCACTCTGTCTTGCCAGTGACCTCCTCTCAGCTGGCAACACCCTCCTTTCTGCAGGCCAAGAGTCTTTCTAAAGAATGTGAAGTGCTGTCCAGATGGCACCCAGAGCTGTCTTGGTGGGCCGCCTCAAAGGTGAGGGGAAAGCCCCTGCCTTCTGTTGAAAGAAATGGGATTTTGAGCCTTCCTGTCGTGGCAGCTGCTGAGGTACTGCTCAGGGCTTTCACTAGCATCAATGGTAATGTAAAAGAGTCACAACATGGCAGGAAAAAAACAAAAAGAGGAAAATCTAACTCATTACAGTGCATGATTTTTCCAGACAGCTCTTCTTTTGCAGGGTTTTGGGTGGTAGGCAGAAGAAAGTAGATTTAATCATAATTGCTGATAGTGGTATTGCTGGCAGGTCACGACCCTGTCTGGCTCCAGAGTTTCTGGTTTTGTGGTCTCATTCCAAGTCTGGAATAACATATAAGATAATAGACCACTTTTCCGGACCCTTCTTCCTTGTCACAAATTTCATTTTTAAAGACAACACATGCAATTTACAGAATCTAAGCACGCCCATCTAACTGTGCGTCGCACAATAGATTGCCTCAGATCCAAGAAGTCATACCTCACGTGCTGCTTAAGACCACTTCCTCTACTTTAGACAAGCCTCTTCCTGTTCCCATTTTCTCTTCTTGCCGTCTCTGTCCTTAGAGGCCTTAGAAACTCACTGTTTCTGGACAGAAGCTGTAGGAAGTGCTATATGCCAGGGGACATGGAAGACATCAACATTTTCTGTGTTGACAAAGGCAGTGCTGGGGATACAGAACTTAGGCATCATCATGCCAGAGTGGCAGGGGGATTTAGTACACTTCTCTGCACCTGGAGGGCACCTTTTCACCTCTCCATCACTGTATCCCATTGACATTGGGGGGGGGGGAATGCAGAGGAAAATCTGAACCCTTAGGCAAAGGTGCCTGGAGCTCATCACTGGAGAGTCTCTGTCACTAGGATCTCTAGGGGGCACCTGGGGCCATGTTCCTGTTTGTTCTGCAGAAGCAAGGAAAAACGTTCTTCGCTCACTGAAAAGACACTCCTAAGAGCTCATTGGGAGATTTGGTTATTGCCAGGGCAACTTGTTTAAACTTTGATTGGTCCTGGGGACTACACCTGTTGTATGTGTTTTGTTCAATGCTGTCCTCCTAGAGCCCAGCAGTGTTTGGAACTTAATGTTCCCAGCAGGTATCTTTTGATCTTCTGTGTGCACAGCAAGCAAACACAGCACGGAGACGGATGGGAAGCCTCTTGCGTAGATGGCAGGAGAAAATGTGTGAAATGAGGAGCAAGGCATCAAAAATGTGAAAAGTGTTTTCTTTACAAATATTTCTTCTTCAATTATGTCCTCTTTCCCAGGTCGTCCACCTTTAAAATGCCTTCCTAAATGATTGCATTCATATCCTTTGTGCCGGTACAAAATTAAGGAAAAAATACATAAAACTTGAGCTTTTCTGGAGTCGCAGAGTGAAGCTGTTCAATTCTTGTTCTGTTTGGCAATGTTCCTGCTTCAGCGAGCTCCCGCCTGTCTGAGGCTGGATGTACTGATGAGGGAAAAGCAATGGGATGCAAAACATCACAGGCAACTATAGTGTAACGTTCTTTCAGAGAGAGATGCAAAGCAAAGGCTAATTGCTTAAGGGAAGTGGCCGGACTTACAAGGATTATTAAATTTTAATCTGTGGGAACAATTTACAATTTTTTTTTTTTTTTTGGAATTGAATGCAATGCTCACAACTAGAATCCTAGCACTTGGAGGTTAGATGTAGGAGAATCATGACTTTGAAGCAGCCTGGGCTATATAGTAAGTTCCATACTGGCCTCAGCTACCTAGCATGGTTCTATCTTAGTTAATTAACTAGTCAATTAATATTTTTTTCTGGCCTCTCATGACTGTGGAGACCTGGAAACTTTTTGTCCTAGAAGAGTTTTTCAGGAGTTTGGATGACAAAGTTTTACATTTTTCATCTTTATTCATCTTAGTTTTTCTTTCTTCACTGGTAGATGGTAGATAGCATACTGGGCTTACAGTTTAATCTCTTTCTGAAGAAACAGAGCCATCCACCCAGCACTGACTGGATGCTCTGCTTTTCAGATCATAAAGAATGAAAATGTGGGATCGTCTTTGTGGAGCTGAAATTTAAGGCTAACGATGTGGGCAAAGGGGCAGCCTCTTACAAGAGGAGACGCCTGGGGTCCTGACTCTCCGCAGCAGCGCAAAGCCTCCGCGTTGGCCTTTGCCGCTGGGGCTGCGTCCATCCACATTTCTGCAATCTGAAGTTGCTTCAGCTTATGTCTCATGCCTAACTCCCTGCCATTCTGGCAGAACCACATTCACACTCGGGCCAATCCATGTGAGCACGTGCATGGGTGTGCTTGCTCACACACTTCTGGGGTTACTCTTACAGTCCAATCATCTTGTCTTCTTGATCTGACAGAGTCACTCTACTCTTTTGGGGGGCATGGATCATTAATGGCTAATTTGATACCCGTCAGTGTCCACTTCCCCCACTCCCCAACCTTGCAGCATGATGGACGATGTTTTTTTTTTTTTAACAGCCCAATAGAGATCTAGAAGGAAAGCCAAAGGAAATGTAAGTGAAACAAGTTTGTGTGTCTAATCCAGAAGAAATTCGAGTAAGTTCCAAGCTGATAAGTGCTGCATAGAACCTACATCCTTAGTCATCAGTGGCTGCGGCGGTATTGTTTGTATATGTATGGATCTTTTGCCTGTGTGTGTCTGTACACCACAAATGTCCCTGGTGCCCACAGAAGCCAGAAGACGATATCAGATGGGTGTGAGCCACCATGTGGGTTCTGGGAAACAAACCCGGGTCCTCTGGAAGAGCAGCAGGGGGTGGTGTCCTTAACCAGCTGTCTCTCCAGTTCCTGTAACGGTGTTCTTGTATGCCATGAGAAAAAGGAGAAATACTTCTTCTTCTATCAGCTCACCAACTTTGGAGATGTTAGAATATGGAGAAAAAAAATAACCCAAGCCAAAACAGAACCACACATTTATGCCCCTCTTGTCTGTTGTTAGAGCCGGTCACATGGGCAAGGCTAACATACCACATTTCAGGTTTATAAAGAAAGGATTTTCAGTGTTATGAACTGTTGTTTTGGAAGCATTCTATTTTATTATCATTGTTATCATGAGGGCCCTGCGGGAACTAAAAGCTCTGAGCATGTGAGGCTGTCTTTGTGAGTGGTGGGAGGATACAGTTTAATGTTCAGCATTTCACTTATGGTCTGGTTTTATTCAGCTTCCATGAGCCATTACTTAAGCTTACAGCCAACTCTCTTTCCATTAGATTTTCTTTGGAAAGAATGGCCACTTTTGGGTGCCTCCCACAAACAAAACAAAACAAAACAAAACAAAAACACCCACATACTTAAAGCTTGCTGCTGAGTCAATACTGGCAGATAAACAGGACTCCGCCCCCCATCCCCTGGCTGTCCAGGCTCCTCATCCAGCAAGAGGGGTTCAAGGCAGTGTGTACCAGCCATGGTGTTGTCGCTCTAAGCGACAATTGGGTGATATCAATCTGCCTTAAAAGGTGTCTTAAGGTTTATGTTCTGCACAAGAAAAACACAAATGTTGCTTGCTTCCTTTTTCTTGGGTATAGTAGTAAACGTTGCTCTGTAAAGGATATGCTTTAATCCCAGCACTTGGGAGGCAGAGGCAGGTGGATTGCTGTGAGTTCGAGGCCAGCCTGGTCTACAAAGTGAGACTAGGACAGCCAAGGCTACACAGAGAGACCTTGTCTTGAAAAACCAGAAAAAAAAAAAGAGGGGGGAGGTGATTTAGGAGCGAGTGCAATCACTTCCATAGGCCGCATTTTGATGAGTTGCTCACTTACCAATCAATCAGCTTGACTTTGAGCCATCAGGATGGAGGTCATTCTGAGTACTTCTACCAACTTACACTACACTGGCTATTACGGATGAAGTGTTACCATTTGGCAGTCATGGAGGGGGCGGATGAGCAAGCAAGGTTTGGAGCATTGAATGACATAACCACGGTGTTACTGTAGAATCTTAGAAAGTGCCACCAGTCATAGGTGTCACACCCGAAACCAGTTGTCCACCCACTTTCTGAATATGCGGAATAAACCCCACAATCTTTGGCATAGTATCCAAGATTATTTTTTTTTAACCTCTTATAATCTCCTCATGCACACCAAGAAGGTGTGTCCACACAGAGACCCATCCTGAGCTCACCATCACGCAGCCTACCACTCTCAGTTGGGGACCCACTGTTTTCTCATCCCTGAGCTTTAGTTCTGGGTGAGTCTTTCCTTCTTTTCCCAGTTCACCCACCAATATCCTATTCAATCACAAAACCCAGTTTAAACTCCACATGCTCCATAGACACTTCTCCCACAGTTACAGTTACTTTAATTCTAACTCCAAGTACATTCCAAGTTGGGGTTCCCACCTTGCCTGCTTGTGGAGACAGCTCTGACTCTGTCATTCTCCACAAACTCCCTGAAGTCAGGACCCTTTCCCTCTTAATTCTTGCATCCTCCACAACTTTTAGCATGGTCTTTGTCGCATGGCCGGTATTTAGTCAGGTTTATTGGACTTAAGGCACAGTCTCCATGTCATCCTGAAAAGCCTTTTGAGGAAATTCCAGAAAAGCGACCACTTTTCATTTAATTTAAGTTTGACACGCACAACTCATTAGAGGCCAAACAGCAAAGACTAGAAGCCTCCCCTTAGCTCTGTATTTAATTGGACCTATTCATACAGGAAACACTTGTCTTTCTCACATTTTCCCTAGAAGGCTCGGCGTGGGTGTGTGATGAGCAAGTGAATGATGTGGCCTCGATTTTATTGTTCCCTGCTTCTGAGGCTTCTTTCTATACTTAGGTTCTTGGAACTCCAGCAGTGACATTACAGCCCGTTTTGTCAGTAATTCTTTCACTTCAAGTCAGACAATAAAGTGGCAGCTCAGATCCACTGTCGTGGGAAACAGGGGCAACACTCAATAGCAAATTGGAAGCTGCCTATGGTCAATGTTTTCTGTGATTCTTTTCTAGATTGCTTTCTTTTTTTCTTCAGGAATGGGAAGATAGACTAAGCTCTGGCCATCCAACGTAAACCACCCTTGATCCTTGAGACTTGGTCTTAAAGGAAACAACTTCATCAGCCAGCAGCATGATTCCAACTCCAGCCCTTCTCCCACAGGGAGCATTCATCCTGAACGTGATGATAAGCGCTCTGACTTCAGTGTCAGGAGGGTGAGATTGTGTTGTCCATAAAACCTGCTTATCATATGTCCTAGATATTAACTCTTTGGCTTTAGTTTCGCTATCTGCAAAATGGGGACAGAGAGCTGGTCTGTAAATTATTAAGGTAACTTCATGACCAAATCTATAAAGAGTACACTAACTAACTTGGGACGTGGAGTGAGAATTAGTGTGAGCCGTTGGCTACCCTTTCAGGGTTCTCTGAAGAGGGAACGGCAGTGAGTATTGCAGGCCCTGTTATGAACTCCGTCTCCAAATAATCTTCCCTGTCAACTTTTCTTTTCCCTTTTCCTTTTCAGAGCACATTGGAAAGCAGAAGCAAGCATGCAAGTGTTGTATATGTGTATTTAGTTGAGCTTCAACCCCATTGTTATTTCCTGGCGTTCTTCCAAGAGACCCGTACGAGTTATCAATCTCGCCACGACAGTGTGCTTTCTGACCACTTCCCCTTTGCAATTAAGGACTGTGACCACTCGCTTACGCACAGACCGAGCACAGCAGCTGTAACCCCAAAGGAGGTCAGAAACTCCCAGCTCTCCCCACCGAGGGGGCTAGCTGAGAACCTGATACCTTATGTTTTCAGGCTGTGGCTTAGGCTGTGACCATAGGAGCTGGGAACACCCACCAACACCCGTCTCCCCCAGCCCCACTTCCTTGCCTTCAATGCCATACAACATGTTTCCAGTGTGTCTGTGAATGTTTTGAGTAGAGTTTGGTTTCTGGTGTTTATTGTTGAATTGCTAAAGATTTAGAGAGGAGACATACAGACAGACAAATAGATACAAATCTCTGGTAAGTTTGGCATATGAGCAGATGAGCTTAGTATGAACTGGGTGGCCCATGAGCTCTGTGCATTTCTGGGCTCTCTCTCTCACTAGAGCTCCAGAATTTGGTCAGCTGTTCTGAAAATAAAACTTACTCTAGACACAGAGTAAGGAGACTTTATTTGCATAGGAAGCCTGCCAGCCTGGCCTGGAAGATGGTAGGTCCCAGCCAGCATGGTACAGAATATTTCTATTCGCTCACTACTTTCATGGATGTGTCTAATGTGGGGGCTGAGAGGTTGGCTAGGGTCATCTCCTCTCCTGCTCCCAGTTCTACTATTTCACTTGAATCCAGTATTGTGCTTCTGGTTGCTTGCCGTGTCAGCTCTTCTACTCAACTTAAAGTTTGGAGAGGCAAGATAAGCTCCCACAGACTCATCTTGGGAAACTGTGGGAGGCTTGGGAGTGGGGCTGGCTGGCTCATGACGGAAAGGTCAAATTGCACCGTGTGGTCCACAGGCTTTCCCAGCTGGGCAGGAAGGCTTCCCTATCTGACTTCATCATGCTATGAGTTACAATCACCCACACGAACTCCACGGGGGTGGAGGCCACGTCTTTGCCTCACATTCATCTCAGCTGCAGGTGAACACCAAACTGTTAGTGCTGACTTATTAAATGAGAAACCGTGTATAAATAGATCCAATGCATATTGTTCATGAGCATCTTACTTAAAAGGCAAGTAAGTTTTATTGTCTTCCTATGTAGGTGTACGCTTGCTAGAATAATTGTGCTTGTTTTCGTCTTGGCCAATGTGTCTGTTGCATCTGCCATCTTCTTTTTCTTGACAGTATGGTGTTCAGCTCATTTATCATTTTTATTACCTGGTGACATTATACAGAGTATTTTATGGTTCCAACATTTTATTTGCATAGATCTTTATTTTAATGTGTGTGTGCATGTGTGCGTGTGTGATTGTGTGTATGTGTGTTGTCCTTGTATGTGTTACATGTGTATAGATTGAAGCAAGCACAGCTATCCTCAGAGACCCAGAAGAGCCCTATGTGGATCACTGTGAGTTCGAGGCCAGCCTGGCCTACAAAGTGAGTCCAGAACAGCTGAGGCTACACAGAGAAACCCTGTCTTAAAAAAAGAAAAAAAAAAAAAAAAAAAGCAGCTATTGATACATTTAAGATAAATTGTCCACACTGATTTTTACCGTGTGTAATTGTATGATTACTTTCTTCCTAATGTTCACACATTTGTCCAGATACATTTGGGTCTTCTAGCACATTAATTTTATAGTAAGGATAACTATATTAAAGTTACAAAAGAATTAAATCAGTGTGATAAAGCTAGGTTAACTATAAAAACATGTTAATGGTACGTGTTTTTAAATGTGTGAAATAAGGTCCTTGGGTAAAATAAGTGAGTACCTCCTCTAAAGAAACATGGGGGGAGGGGTAGAGTGTTTGGCATTCAAGGAGCCCTGGGATGGATCTTTAGCACTGCAGAAGTCAGGTGTAGTAGGACAGGTCTGTAATCCCTACACTAGGGAGCTGGCGGCAGGAGGAGCATTCAGGGTTGTCCTCAGCTAAGTCGTAAGTCTGAGGCTAGCCTGGGTTACATAAAGACCCTGCCTCAAAGACAGAGAGGAAGAGAAGGGGATCAAGGAGAGATAAGGAAAGAGGAAAAGAAAATAGGCAAGATAGATTAGATAGATGATAGATAGAAAGATAGAATGAATGAATGAATGAATGAATGAATGAGTGAGTATGAATCTTGGGTATGATATATGTGAAGGCTTTGAGCCTTAAGGATGGGGATGGTTACTGAATACCTCTTGTCAGAGAGGCCAGTTGGATGCAGCAGCAAGGGACGGGCCTTGTGTTTCTTTTCAGTGAGGTGACTCAGCTCCCCATCCAGGGTCTTTGTAATAATGTACTGTCCTGATAACATCCCTGTGTGCACACCCCCATTGTAGAACTCCATCTGTCTATGGTGATCTACTTTCCCAGAGCTACCCAGGTGCCTTACTCATGCTGATGAGTTCAAGGATGCTTTAAATACCAAAGCCAGAATAGCCTAAACAAATGTTTTCTTGGCAGTTCGGGTTTTCTTAGAGGCTTAGATCCTGGCTATGGTGGGCATCAGAATAATTTTGGGGGTTCTCAAAAAATAGCCTACCATATGACATTCCTAAAAGGCAAAAGGATTCGTGTACATGTGGTTGATCAATATAATATGAGACTCTCCTGTGTAAACAACGTTAAAGACAGCATGTTTGGTGGCGCACGCCTTTAATCCCAGCACTCAGGAGGCAGAGGCAGGCAGATTGCTGTGAGTTCGAGGCCAGCCTGGTCTAAAAGCAAGTCCAGGATAGCCAAGGCTACACAGAGAGATCCTGTCTCAAAAAACCAAAACCAAACAAACAAACAAACAAATAAACAACATGCCCTTCAACTGCCTGGGCAATACACAAAGAGGGTCTTAAGGAGCCAGTATATGACTCTTATAGATTCTTGTGTGTGTGTGTTCCCAGGTGCTTGGAGGTGCATTTGTATGTGAGTGTGGAGGCTCAACGCTGACGTGGACAATCTTCCTCGATTGCTTCCCGCATTATCTACTGAGGCAAGGTCCCTCACAGAATCCAGAGACCGCTGGTTCAGGCCAGTCCTGAGGACTTTTGTCTCTGCCTCCTGAGGGCTTGGATGACAGACAGGCACCATGTCTAGCCAGCAAATGTGCATCGGAGCACCCAGACTCAGCTCCTCATACTTGTGTGGTAAGTGCTGTACTCTCTGCCCACCCCCCTCCACCCAGTGTCATAGATCCTAACTAAATTCTTGGCCCAGAAGAGTCTGGCAAGAGCTGCTTGCCAAAGTTGCCTGGTGTTCCTAGGACAATGCTTGGACGAGTTGGTGTGGGGTCTGGGAATCCCTCTGGGATTTTATGACCTAGCCAGAGGCAGGTCAAATCCTGGACTCCAAAAATAAATCCATCCAGGACAAGAGAGGAGGGTGCATGGGGGGAGAGGTTTTTAACTTCTTTGTTTTATTTTGAATAAAGGTATCCAAGGAGGAAAAAATGGCCCCAGCTTAGGCCAGAGAGGTGGCCTGGTATTTTCCTCTGGTTCTTTGTTCAGGAAATGAAGGAGGTTCCCTGCCAAAGGGTTCTTATCTCTACTAAGAAATCTGTGACCCTGGAGAGATAGAGGTACAGGAAACACGTATCAGCTTGATAGCGCTGCTGTAACAAAATACCACCTTGGGGTAGGTTGAGCTACGGCAAACTTACTGTTTCAGAGCAACGGCGATAAGAAGCTCAAGACTGCCAAAGCCAGTATGGCTCCAGGGGTGGACCTCATTTGGGGCAGCAAGAGAGTGAAGGCAGACACAAAAACATGGAAAGCTGGGATTGAGGGATGCGGGCTCTCTGATGGGAAAGGGAAACCACGGCCCTGTGGAAGCTCAGCGTGTGTGTCATGCACAGTTAGATGCACTCAGCGGAACATGAAGGCATATTTGTTATGTACAGATAAGAGGTGCGGCTTGGTGGTGTATGGCTGGATCAGGAAGACAGGGTTAGTTCGTCTCAGTAGGAGCAGGCTCTGCAGGGGAGCAGGCTCTGCAGGGGAGCAGGCTCTGCAGGGGGAGCATTCTTCAGGCTGTATATATCTGGGGTAAGGGTAAGCCACCGTGGGCATTTTTGGCACACACCATCAACACACACTCGGAACAAGAGGGGAGGCATTGCCATTTCCCTTGGTCTAGCCTCAGGAAGGCTTTGTCATTTCCCTTGGTGTAGCCTGGGGAAGGCTTTGCCACTTTTCCTTGGGTCTGTGGCTTTGAGGTCCTCGACGTGGCCACACCCATTCCAACAGGACACCACATGCTGGCGAGGATGTGGGGAGAGGGAACACTCCTTCATTGCTGGTGGGAATGCAAACTAGTACAGCCACTTGGAAATCTATCTGGTGCTATCTCAGAAAAATGGGAATAGGGCTTCCTCAAGACCCAGCTATTCCACTCCTTGGAATATACCAGAAGATGCTCCAGCACACAACAAGAAAATTTGCTCAACCATGTTCATAGCAGCCTTATTCATAATAGCCAGAACATGGAAACAGCCTAAGTGTCCCTCAGTAGAAGAGTGGATAAAGAACTGTGGTACATATACACTATGGAATACTACTCAGCTATTAAAACAAGGAATTCCCGAAATTTGTGGATAAATGGATTGAGCTAGAAATGATCATAATGAGTGAGTTAACCCAGAAGCAGAAAGAATCAAATGGTATATACTCACTTTATATCTGCATACTAGCCCAAGGGGCATGTCCCACGAAAGCCTTCACTTACCAGGAAACTGGGACAGAGGGGAAGGCATCCTATTGGGACTCTAAATGAGAGACGCATGGGAGAACAGCAAAATAAAAGGATCCAGAGGGTCCTAGAAATCTACAAGTAGAACAATATGATAGGCAGATTTGGGCCCAGGGGTCCCGCTCAAACTAAGGCACCAGCCAAGGACAATACAGGAGGTAAACTTTAAACCCCTTCCCAGATCTAGCCAATGGTCAGAATATTCTCCACAGTTGAGTGGAGAGTGTGATACGACTTTCTCACGTACTCAACATGCAAGTTTTGAAGGAACAATTCTACTCATAATGCCCTATAAGGGTTGGGGTGGCCCTCGGAGTCAGCACAGGACGCACCTAAACACCAAATGTTTAGCACAAAAGAGATTTATTACCAAGAGGGGCAAACAGGTCATGGGTGAGGGGCTTGCCTCTGGATTGGGCAAAGATAGGCAGCAGGCAGCAATAGCATGTGTTTTGTTGTTGGTGAGTTTTATTGTTTGTTTTTGTATTGTTGTTGCTATTGGTTTTTGTTTTTGTTTTTTTTTTTCAGGAATAGGTTTTTTCCTTTTCTTTTTCCTCTTTTTTTTCTTGTTTGTTTTGTTTGTTTTGTCTTTCTTTCTATTCTTTCTTTCTTTCTTTCTTCTTTTTGTTTGTTTTGTCTTTCAAGACAGGATTTTTCCCTGTTGCTCGGGCTGTCCTGGAACACTCTTTGTAGACCAGGCTGGCCTCGAACTCATGGACATACACTTGCCTCTGCCTCTGAGTGCTTGCGGTTAAAGGCGTGTATCACCGTGCCTAGCTGCAGGAATGGATTTTTATGGAGAAAAAGTGGAAGTCTGTCTTAGGTGACCTGGCAAGTCTTGATTGGGCAAGCTAGCCAGTGTAGACAAATAACGGATTTTGATTGCTGGACCCTGGTGTTTTGATAGTTGGACCCTGGTGATCAGTCTCAGGATTGAGTCAGTGGCCAAATAAGGGAATCGACCTTAGGAGCTAGCTTTAGAATGCAACGCAAGAGTTAGCAAGGGAGAAGAAGTGGAGGTGGGCAAGACCTGCTGATGCCATGTTTGCCATGCTTGATCTGTTAGGGAGCCCTTCAATACCATGTGGTTATTCTTGACTGTGATAAATTGACACCAGAGTCATTTCCTAACATGTAGTGTCTATAGGCCTAGGGTCCTCAACTATTTTCACCCATGGAAGAGAGATGAACAAAGTCATCCAATAAGCATCTACATGCAATGAGATCATCACAACAGGTCATAAACAAGCCAACTCAGTTGCATCCAGATTGGATCCGCTCTCCTAAATGGAAGAGCAAGGCAAGCCCTGGGTGGGTCTAGACACTATGAGTGGGCAGTTTGGCTGTGGTGGAGCCATTAATTATAGTGTGTCCTGATCATGTTTATTTGTTTAAAGTCTTCTTGGTGTTAAAAAACACCCCGCTTGGAGATTAAACACCCAACTGTGAATGTTCTCGAAGCTATAGTCATCTCACCATTGCTGTGGCTACAGGCCTATGGTGAGGACACTCAGCCAGATAAGAGGAAGATGGGGAAGACATGCATGTCTCATTGGGAAGGGACGCTGAAAGATGTGGGCTCAGCTAGGTCCCATGGGAAGTGACCTTCCTGACATAGTTGTGGGGGTAAGTCGAGTGAGCACCAGGACGAGCCAGCATCTTTTGTAAGATCAAACATTTTACAGGCTAACCTGATGGACTGGAAGAGAAAGAGATGGATGCCGAAGAGGTAGATACATGGTCAGCTCATTCCTAAGTGTCTTCTGTCCCTGCCCCAGACTGTGGTGCAGCAGGGAGCAGCATGTTTGTTTAACATGTTCACTAGCCTCTGAGCTCATGTGCTGAGCTGGTTCACAAAGCTCTTGAACTCGTATTATCCCATATTTTTTGCCCAGTGAAAATGAACTAAGAAGCAAACCAGATTGCTTCCTTTCAACTTTGTCAAGAATTCTACTCTCTCCTGTTTAACTCTACAGTCCTTGGGCCAAATGAACCTCTGTGCATTTTAAGTACAATGTTTTACATGCTACATGCTAGTGAACAGAAATAAACCCGAGATTTTAAATAATTATTTTTATTTAATAATTTGTGTGCATGTGTGCATCTGTGTGTGTGTGTGTGTGTGTGTGTGTGTGTGTGTGAGTGTGGGTGCCTGTGGGTTCCAGAAGAGGGCACCAGATCTCTTGGAGCTGGATTTAAGGAGATTGTGAGCTGTCTGAGGTGAGTGCTGGGAATGAAACTCAGGCCCTCAACAAGAGAGCTGTAGAAAATTCTTAATAGCTGAGCTATCTCTCCAGCCCCATAAATGAGAGATTTAGAAAAATGAATTTAGGACTATGTGCTCAATGTTGTGCTCAAGTTAAAGGCTAGTGAGAGACTGAGGAGATTCAGTTCTTAAATTTTAACAGGCAGGGCTCTAGTGGTCCTTAATCACAATATTCCTAACCAGCTGTCACGTTGAACGGAGCAGATTCACGCATCTTGCATTGTTGAATGTTCCATTGGAAATACAATGACCAAGAAAGGATATGTTTAGAACAGTTTCCACATTATGACATTTTGCAGGGGCTGAGGAGATGGAATACTTGATAAAGTGCTTGCTACGCAGCACAAGGACCTGGGTCCAAGTCCCCAGAACTCAAAACCCTCCATGCAGTCATTGCATTTCTGTAACCCCAGTGCTAGAGGGTGGGGAAGGCAGGCAGATTTCTGGAACTCATTGGCCAATAAACCTAGCTAAGTTGTTAAACTCCAGGTTCCATGAGAGACCTTCTCTCTCTCTCTCTCTCTCTCTCTCTCTCTCCTCTCTCTCTCTCTCTCTCTCTCTCGCACACACACACACACAAAGTGGAGAGCTATTGAGGAAGACAACAAACATTAACCTCATGCTTCTACATGTATGTACACATGTGCATATGCACCTCTACCCACATACAGGTGTACACACCCATGTGAACACAAACATGCAATATGCACACACACAGAGACACACACACATTCTCTCTCTCTCTCTCTCTCTCTCTCTCTCTCTCTCTCTCTCTCTCTCTCTCTCATTTTTTTTAATAGTCAGTGTCTAACACCTAAGTACCAATAAAATTGCTAGGTTATATAGCAAGAATGGGTTCAACATCTTAGATGTCACAAGCTAACTCCTCCTCTGAGGGTTAATGTCCTCTATGATGTGACCTCCCTAGCCTGTCTGTGGTGAGTTTCACAATTTTATGGTGGGTGCTTTATCAAGCAATTTCCTGTGGTCCAAAATGGCTGGAATAATTCAGCATGTGGATCTTAGAGATGCTAATTTTACTTTGCAAATATGAAAGAATTCTATATTCATACAAATGGGCTTACAGATGAATCACACATTTTCCATCAAAATGGTGACTGGAAAGAATAAATGCCAAATGCAAACTCAAATGTCAAAAGATGAGCCCCTCCAGTCCCCCAGTCCCCTACCCGCCTTGCCTGCCCACAGTTTTCTTGTGTATGCTAATGCTAATGAAAATGTTTGACTCTACTAATGCAGCCAAACAGAAGGCCTCTCACTAATGACAGTCTTACAGATCTCTCCATGACTCTCCCCTCCCCCTCTCAAAAATACTTTAAAATTGAAGGGCCAACAAGACCCTTTCAAGGATAAGGGCATTTGCCACCAACCTGATGACCTGATTTGATCTCTGAAACCCACACGGTGGTAGAAGGAGAAAACCAAACTCAGATTGTAGTCTGACCTTTTGACCTCACATACATGCCATTGCATGTATGTTCCCATCTCTCCCCCACTTTCCTCCCTCCCCACCTCTCTTTCCCCTTCCTCCTGTCTGCCTTCTCTCTATGTGGGTCTCACTTATATTCCCTCTCTCACACCCATACAATGTCAATTCTTTTTAAGTTTTACGATTGGAAAACAAATGGATTTTCTACATAAACACTTAAACCTGCCTTTTATAATTCCTGTAACCGATGATAGCAATATTCCCACAGAATTTCTGCTTGAGTAAGGGCTGTCATTGACAGCCCCATGGACCGGACCAGAATGTGGCAGTGCCAAGCTGGGCTGTGACCTCGGACATCTTCCATATGCTTCCGAGTCCCACCCCCCTAACCCCCCGCCCCAGGCCAGCCCCTCTCCTTTCTCACCATTGTTGGCAGGCCTCTGTCATTCTGCCAGGATCTGAAATTCTGGGGGGGGGGGGCAAAGCACACTGACTTTCACTAGCAATTTAAATATTTTTTTGAAGAGGAGGGGGTTCACACTGTGCAGACCAGGCTGGCCTGAAACTTTTGAACTTGGATTTTTTGTGCTTCAGCCTCCTCAGTGAAGAGCTTGCAGTTCCACTTTGACAGGCACATAGATTCCACGAGACTCTTCCCTGGTCTTCTTCCTCACTTCTGGTGCTGAGGGTAGTAGCAGAGATCTGTCTGAAGCTGCCCATAATGACCAGAAGCTGAGACATAGGTACATATTCCTGTGAGTCCACCACGCAGGAAGCAGAGGTAGGATGAGCTTTTGAGCTCAGGAATTCCAGGACCAAGAAGCAGAAAGAGAGTCATTTCAAAAATAACATCTGACGGGTTGAATAATGGCAGTGTGCGTAGTCGTAGTAACACGAAGAATGGTTGGTACAGTAGCACACATATGTTAAGCACTATTAACTGAGATTTCATATATGTTGGCTCACATGGAACTCAAAACAACTCATGAACACTCAACTGGGATGTGCCACCACTGAGGTATGCTGGCAGTGTGGCCGTGCAGCCAACCTACAGTGGGTTTGTCCTTTGCGTCTCAGAGGATGAAACTCAGACCCAGAAATAGAGGTCACCTCCCCTGTAAGGGACACAGCTTGGATTTAATCACAGGATGTGAGGCCCCAGAGTGTCTGTTTCCAGCTGCAGACTTCTAACACTTTCACTCTGTCACAGAGCGTGAATATTCATGGTTAAACCATTCACTCTACTTTGAGTTTTGCATGGGGACCTTTTCTGAAACCTGTATCTCCTTTGATGATTGAGAGTTGTAACCACAGAAAGAGCTGAAAGTCTACAGCCAGACAGAAACAATGAGACACTTGCTCAGACATTTGGTACGTTCTGTGTTGAGCAGAGTCCCACCTGAATAACTCCGGTCCCTGGCTTTCCCAGGCTTGGAGAGCCTTGTTGCTATGGAGTAGTGATCTAGGCTGCCAGGGTGATGAGTCTCCACACCTGTTACATCTGAAACCCGCCTTAACACCTCATTGTAAACGTTCCTATCTGTGTTGCTGCTTTGACGTTTAAAACTCAGGAGGACTCACTCCTTCCAACAAATGTCAGTCGGCCATGTGCCTGAAATTTGGCGACTTGATGAGGGCGTAATACACATAATAAATGACACAGACTTGGTATCTTCAAGCTCCTGGCTACTTGGAAGGCTGCACACGTGTGACTACAGTTAGTGCAGTGAAGAAAGTGATGGAGGAAAATGGAGGGGGGAGGGGCAAAGTGAAAGGGCTGTTTAGAGAAGTCTAGGTGTGTAGGGAAAGCCAGGAGTTATGAGCTGGGCAGGGACCTGAAGGCTGAATAGGAGTCACCCCAATAACGAAGCAGGAAAGAAGTCACAGTTTCCTCCACCCTGCAGGCAGGACCTGACCAGCCTGTGACTCCTCCATGCTCTTGGTCTCAGTGAAGGCAGTGACTTGGGTGACATCATGGTTCTTTCGTCTTCCTTCTCTTTCTATAGCCAGACCCAATGGATTCTTTGCCTAAATGACCCTGAGGATCCCCATACTCCTCCATCATTTCTGCCACCTACCTCTGGTCCTGGCCTGGATTTGGCAGTGGCCATACAACTGACTTCTGCCTCAGGTTTGCTGTGACCATCACCTGTGCTCTTCCTCCTCAAGCCTGCTTTCTACACCTGAATGCCTTCTGAACCACTCGACAAAACACGAAGCGAGAACATTTTGATGACTCTCCACTGCCACAGAAGAAAATGCAACTTTTTTTTTTTCCTAAAGACACAAACACTTATTTTTCCAGTGTCCTACTCTTTCATTTCATCCTCACACTGTGGTACAGTGACACTAAACTTTCAGTTCCTTGAATACATCCTGTTTTGTTTCTGGGCCCCTGTGTTTTCCCACTTTGGTAAAATAACTATTACTCATCCCACAAGTCTTGTTTAAATATGGCTTCCTCCAACAAGTCTTTTATGGCCAAGGTTAAAAACTTCTCTTATGTGCTCCCAAGGCATTTTACTAATTATACTATATGGTAAGTGGCTGTTTGCTTGTATGACATATGCTAAAGCAGGAGACAGAGAGAGAGAGAGAGAGAGAGAGAGAGAGAGAGAGAGAGAGAGAGAGAGAGAGAGAGAGAGAGAGAGAGAGAGAGAGAGAGAGATCTATTAGCCAAAAAGGGCTCTAGGTAAGCAAAGCAAACCGGCCTTAATCAGGGAACCTGCTTGAGAGGTGTTTTCAGAGAAGCAGTCAAGGAGGGTGAGATTTGCTGAGGTCACAGAGAGACTGAGATTTCGTCCCTTTTCTAAGGAGTCTAAACGTTAGAAGCTGTGGCAGTGGCTGTCTGTCTAGTGGCAGCGCTGAGACAAAGTGGCACGCTGTGAAAACATAGTTTGTTTTCACTGACAACAGGACCAAGTGTATCCCAGGGACAAGTTGTGGGTGACTGGAGAAGAGACAGTCTGAGGACAAACGTCAAAGGGACCTGGTCCAAGAAGGAGCCTCAGGGGGGCAGGCTGGCCAGAAGGAAGAGAGTGGGATACAGCATGGGCTGTGGAGACCAAGGATGGGTGGGGAAAGCGCGCGAAGTGCTCAGCTGGGGAAAGGCATCATCTTCCCTCAGCAGTTTCTAGAGGGAAAACATCAAGGAGTCAGTAAAATACCCTGAGAAAAAATTAGCACTGAACACTTTTACCAAGCACGGACAGAGTCCATACTCAGACCTTGCCTATAGCAGCAAAATAGGAACTGCTCCAAATTTTATTTTGAACTGCTTTGTTTGTTTGTTTGTTTGTTTTTAATCATCCCTTACTTAATTCCCTCCTTCACTTCCTCTCATGGTTCTCTCTCACCACATACCATTTCTAGACTGATAGCAGCGGATAAGGAAGGAAGAACCTTTAACTAAAAAACTTTTAAATGAAGTCAGTATTTTTATTTGTTTGTTTGTTTTTGAGACGGGGGCATATACTAGTAGTGTAAAATAGCTCTGAGCTCATGGCTTTACCTCGGCACCACCATGTATCAAGCTAATTATTATTAAAAATGTGATTTCTAGTGGGGTGTGGTGGCACACGCCTTTAATCCCAGCACTCGGGAGGCAGAGGCAAGCTGTGAGTTCAAGGCCAGCCTCGTCTACAAAGTCAGTCTAGGACAGCCAAGGCTACAAAGGGAAGCCTTGTTTAGGAAAAAAGGATTTCTTCTTTTAGATATTGAGCTGTATGTGTGTCCTCGGTACTAAAGCCATCTTGTCACTTAAGCATAAGAAGAAAAAAAAAAATTAGGAGAGAGACCAGCCTGACATTTATAGCAATGGAGAAAAGAAAAACCAGATAGTCACCTAGTGTTTTTTAAGATCTTTATTTTTGTATTTTGGCAAGTGTGTACAAGTGTGGAATCTTTGTTTGAAATGTTCTAACTTTGAGTCTGAGTTGAAGTCTTCAATTGACTTGGCAATTTCTAGCGGTGGTTTCAGGCAATGCTAGTGCAGCCTGCTTCCTTCGGGAGCTGCAGTTATACACACATTAGGCCACTTGGTTGTGTCCCATTTGCTCCTCATGTTCTCTTTTTGTTTTCTATGTTCTGGTTCTGTTTTCAAATTACATTTCCTCCATGATCCTCACTTTGACGTTTTCTATTTAACCGGCTTTAAGTCAACAGGACCAGACTTGCAGTCGGCGCTCAGTAAATGCTTGGTGAATAGACAAAGGTCAGAAGAACAAAAATGGAGAGCTTTGAAAAAAAAAAAAGTGCAGAGCGTGAAGACATTATACATTGTTCTTTATGTTCCCCAACTAGAATTTTAAATGCAGGGTGTACAGTGATGGAAGAGGTAAGACACACATCTGATGATGAAGGACCAAAGAGCTCAGGTTTCAAATATCGGGGAAGTAACACAGCCAGTTTGTTGCACATGATCAGAAGATGAACTTGGAAGATGGGTTCAGTGGGGGAGAGCAGAGCAAAAAGAACATTGTTTTCACACTACAGATATAGAAGGGTAAGAAGATTTAGAGGAAGAGGGAAGGAAACCAGGGTCCTGGGAAAGCATCAGCATAGGCAATTTCTTTTAACATATTCTCACTTCTGTCTTAAATAACACAAAATATGTGGTTGTGTGCCTCCTTGTTTCTGATTCTCCCCATGGAGTATCCAGGCCACTTGCACCGCAGGCTGGAACAGAGGGAGTGCAGCTTGGCTGGGACAGGTGGATGCAGACAGTGGCTCAGTGAGTGCGTGGGAAAGAACACATGTCAGGAACAGCTTTGGAGAACTGGTTTGTTTATTGGGGGGAGAGAGGGTGTTTATGCTCTTGTTGAGGTGGCCAGGGTCTCTGGGGCAAGGCTTGTGTGGCCATGTATAATCTGCTAGGACAAGGGTGTTGGGAGATACCTCATCTGTATACTCAGGGGCTAGGGGGTGAGTGGACAGGGGAACCTTATAGGGTCTTATATGCCTGTCAAGGTAATATCTTCTTATTAGGGTTGATGATGGGGAGAGGGAAGATTACTTTATGGCACCAGATTGGGAGTGGGGAGGGAGCCAACTCCTGCTGTCCTTTCCTTGACCTTCCTTCAATAATCCTACGCCACTATGGTCACACAGCTATGGGATGCTTACCTACAGCTTCTGTATCTCATGAGACGGCATAGAAACAGAAGAGCACAGACAAAACTGTTTGCAACCACGTGTGGTCCTGTGTATTAATAGACTATGCAGAACCAGGAAGATGCCTCAGCAGGTAACGGTTCTTTCCACCAAGCCGGACAACCCCCTTGGACGTCCAGAACTCATGTAGTGTAACTAGAAAATGGATTCCTGCAAGCTGTCCTCTGTGCAGCACACATGCTCCCCTCCACATACAATGTAAAGAATAGACTATATGAAGTCAGAAAAGTGAAGCAACTCCATACTTTACTGAGCCTCATAGATCTTGAGAGATGTGTGGGATCTACTGGCAGAACCTCATTGGCTTACCTTAAGTTATTCTCTTGTTGAGGGAAAACCTTCCATACCTTGTTCATAAGTGCCAAGACGCTTCCAGTGCACGATCAGGTGCAATCACACTAGTGAACGCGGGTGGAAAAAACAAACGGTCAACTTCCCTTAGCTGCTTCCCAGCTGCCATGAGGTGAGCAGCCTCCTATAGCACATACTCCCACCACACAGGCTTCTGAAAGCACGAGCCAACAGGACACAATCCTTTTAAGTTATTTTCCTCAAAAGGATAGCAGACTACCAAGAAGAGACTTGATACCCTATGAGCATATACAGAGGAAGGAGGTCCCCCTCAGTCACAGTCATAGGGCAGGGGAGTAGGGTGAAAGCGGGAGGGAAGGAGGAATGGGAGGATGCAAGGGAGGGGATAATTGAGAAGTAATATGAATGAATTAATAAAAAAATTATAATGAAAAAAAAAAGTTATTTTCCTCAGAAACATGTCTCTGAGAAGCATAGTCAGGGCTGCAACTAAACTGCATCCGGTAGTTCAGAACCAGTTTTTGAGAGAGTTTGGGAAATTTTGGAGGAACCGGTCCGAGAAAGCTGAGAGTGCAGTTAGTGAAACATAATAGGGAGTTATAGTAAGAGTTGAAAAGACTAGACTACTGGCAGGAACGTAGACAACAGAGATTGCGGTCACGGGATTTTGGGAGAGAGTGAGGATGCCATCACGCTGAGTGGACTCGTGGAGATTCATGTTGTTCTGTGACAAAGACCTTGTCTGTAGTTGGTCAGTGCTCTGAGACTCTGTCTCAGACTAAGGTCCAAGGTCTCTGGGAGATGAACTACCAAGGCAGCCTAAGGTGGAGCACTGAGTACTGCTGGTGTCATCTTTTAGACATCTTTACAGTGAAAACTGAGAACAAAAGCAGAGTACAAGCATCCAAAAACATTGTGCAGATTGGTAGGAAAGAAAATCATGTGAAAGTTGTGGACAAGGAGAGTGTAATTATAGAGGAGATAAACTCAATTAAAAGGAAATGAAAACAATTCACTGGGGGCAGGGAAGGACAGGAAAGGAACCTCAGGAATTACCAACACGTTACCCATGCAGAATGTACACATTTAAACTCATTCCAAAGTCCCCCTCCCCCCAGAAGAGAGTACTGTGTGGGAGTTGGAGTGGGGGCTGGGAAAGACCTGCATTCTATAGGACCAACTAACAAGTTATTACCAGGGATTTGTTTCAGCTGGCTCAGCTACTACACATGTAGACCCAGGGGCCTTATGGTTACATCACATCAGTAGATCTTAGCATCAGCATCAGCATCAGCATCAGCATCAGCATCAGCATCAGCATCAGCATCAGCAGCATCAGCAGCAGCATGGTGCTAGTTGAGCAGGCACGTGGGATGTAAGAAGTTATAGAGTCACGGAGATTTAAAGAATGTGAAGGAAAGTTTGGAGCGTTAGGCTATACGTAGCAGGGCCTAGTTCTTTGTAAGAAGACCAAGGGGTAAATGCGTGCAGCTAAGAGAATAAAGGCAAAAATGCAGTGTAGATGTGGAAGTCGGAGATGCTAGAAATGGAAAATGGGCCGAGTAAAGCCACAGGTAGTGAGCCCCTCAGTACTCAGGAGAGAGGCCTTGTCAGCTGCAGCCAAGGAGGCTGTGGATTCAGAGCGGTCTTAGCCCTTTGAAGTTTATACCTCATCAAGACGTGCCCCAGATGCCAGGCATGACCTGCTGGACTTTATGTTTGCCCTTCTAGGGTTTAGGCATGTGTTGCATGCCTTCTCCCTACATCCTCAATCCCTTCTCGAATGGAAGTGTGTGCCAGGGCTCACTACTGTGTGCTAGGAGTATGTGTTTCTTTCTTTCTTTCTTTCTTTCTTTCTTTCTTTCTTTCTTTCTCTTTTTCTCCTATAGAGGCTCCTAGGCAGGAGCGTTCTGAGTTTCAGAGGGACTTTGAACTTGGGATTTTGAAAAATGCTAGAACTAATGACGCTTTGGAGATTTGTAGATACGGAGTAAATACATTTTGCACCGCGGCATGAGCTTGAGCCTAGAGAGATGTGTTGGGACTCTCTAGAGAACCAGAATGATGGAATGACTATATATTAAGTGGAGATATGTAAGGTTAGTACACACTGCAGTTTGGGTGGTCCAACAATGTCTGTGTTTACACCGGAGAAGCTGGGAATCCAGTCCCTGTTCAGTCCACATAGCTGGATGCCTCTGAGGTCCAACTGTAGCCTGAAGAAGGTTTGGAGGCTTCCTGGCGAGCCCCTGGTCTTCATCTACTCAGAAGCCTGCAGAAGCTGGGCTCTGATACCAGTGAAGAAATCAAGCAGCATCATGGGAAATGGACCCACCAGTGCAATGTGAAGGCAATGAGGAAAAAAGATCCCCTCAGATCACCTGCATTCAGGATGGATCTTCTACCTCAAATCACCTGACCACGAAAAGCCCTTAGAGGTGTGCCCAGCAGCCTGTTTCTCAGTTTCTTCTAGTCCAGTGAAGTTGACAGTTAAGATGCTTGTCACAGGGATCATGGGACGAATGTATGATTGGAATCTAGCAGATCTTCTCAAAGCTCCTACATAAAAGCCTTGGCTGCGGCTGGGGCTCTGGAGAGTCCATCGGATCAGGAAAGCTCTGACTTAATGCCTGTATCTGTCCACTCATGGGATCGTAACTTGCGAGCACTGTTGGGATGCTTGAGACTTAGGGGTTTCAGCCTAATAGAAGGAGTGTGTCACTTGGGACGTGCTTTTGGGGCATGTATTCTGTCTCTGGACGCTTGTGTCTTTATTTGCTCCCTGGGTAACATGAGGTGAGTAGCATCCTCCACCATGACGTGTTCTTGCCACCGTGTTGTTCAGTCCGCCTCAGTGTTGGAGTGAAGGGACTGTGGATTACAGCTTCTGATACTATGATTCAGAGCAAAACTTCTTTGTACAAAATGCCCGCTGAAAGTATTAAGGGTCCCCTTTTCCTTCTACTGGATTGCCTCCTCCAGCCTTGCTGTGATGATATGTGCCTAGTCTTAATGTAGCTTTGTTATGCTACGTTTGGTTGATGTCCCTGGGAGGTCTGCTATTTCTGAGGGGAGGTGACTGGGGTACTACAACTGGGGAAGAGGGGAGATAAGAGGGAGGAGAGGTTGGAGCAAGGAGAGTTTTTGGTCAGGAAGTAATATATAGGAGAAGAATTAAAAAAAAAATTTGAAAAAATAGTATTAAGCATCCCAAAGAAAAACCCAAGAAAACAGAGTGACATGTATAGGAGAAAAAATAGAAAATAATTAGCCAAATTCTTGAGATACAGGAAAACATCACAAAAGACTGGTATCTCCTAGCAGTGGCATTGGAGGGAATGAAAGAGGTGAAGTAAAGCTTAGGTCTGGATTTTCAGTCCAGCAGATGACTCGGGTAACAGAATAGAAACAGAGGAAGAATTACGCGCAGATATACTACAGAAGGTTACACGAAGGACATATTCATGAACGTATGCGGGATGATTCGTTATAAAGGAAAGTTATCACAATAAGAATGGAAGACTTCCCATGATCCACAGCAGAAGCTTCAGAGAACAGGACAGCAGATACATTAACAAGCTAGTTTTCATAGGCAAAACTGAACTGCTCATAGATTCAGAAATATAAATACAATGAGATACTTTGATGGTGTTTGTTTATTTCAATATTTCTCAAAAGTTTGTTGCAAAGGCCCAATACTTCAGACAGTATTTTTCTTTCCACATAAAAGGAAATTGATAGTAATTTGAAAACTATTGTACAGAGTTGCTTGCTAGAGACCCAGCAGTGACATTACTATTGGGATCCTCTCTCTCTCTCTCTCTCTCACTCTCTCTCTCTCCCTTCATTTTTAAATTTTTTCAGTTTGTATTATAATGTATTCACATTACATCCTGATTGTTATCCACTGGCTCTTATCTTCCCATTTCCTCCCTCCCTCCCTTTTTTCCCCATTCCCCTCCCCTAGACCTCTGACAGGTGGAACCCTCCTCCCTTAGCCTATCATGTCTCATCAAGATAGTCTGTGCTCCCCTCCCCCTTCCTCTGTGTAGCCCCTACCAAGGAGAAGTGATCAAATTGCTGGCGCCAGAATTGTGTCAGAGGCAGTCCTGGCTCTCCCCAACCCCTTCCCCACGAGGAGAAGGAGCTGTCCTTTGGCTGTGTCTGAACTGGACGTCTAGATTTCTGCTTGTAACGTCCTTGGTTGGTGCATCAGTTTATGCAGGTCCTGACTGTAGAGACACAGACCTACAGACAGGATGGTTTCTTCTCACCAGGTTAGAGGTTAGAGCTGCCTCTTCAAGTTCCTCTTCCATTTTCTCTGGTGCTCTGATGATTAGTTACAAAGCATCTACCTGGTGAAATTTAGAGCCATCTAGAAGGCAAACCTCTGAGTGTGTCTGTGACAGCATTTCCAGAGAGGTCTGAATGTGAGTGGAGTCATTCCACGGGCTCTGGTCCAAGACTGAACAAAAAGGAGAAAGTGCGCTAGACAGCAGCGTTCTTCCCTCTCTACTTCCTGGCTGGGGATGCAGTGTGGCCAATAACTTCCTGTTCCTGCTTCCACAGCTAAAATTGCTCCTGCCACTGCCACTCCCTGTCATGATGGATTGAACCCTCAACTCGTAAGCCAATAAAACCTTTTCTTAAGCTGTGCTTGTCAGATGTTCTGTCACAGTGTGAAAAAAGTAACGAGTACATCTTGTGTCTGATAACTTGCTATCCTTTATGGCAAACACAGTGCGCTTCCAGACCATCAACCTAAAATGTTATTTGACTTCCCATCGGCATACATCAGCATTAACCTGTCACATCTTATTCATTTATTTGTCAGTTGAAGAAAGTGTGATAAGAACAGGTTGTTTGTAGAGAGCGGTGGGAATGTTGAATAGAGTATTTGGGAGGCTAGATCTAACTGGGAGATTTCATAGGGTCTTCAGTGAGCAAAACCAGCATGGAACCTGAGAATGGAAGAGGCAGAAGTGCTCAGAGAAGAAGCAAAGGGATCAAGCTGTAAAGGGAAAAGTAAAGCACATTATCAACTTTGCTCAAGGTTAAGACATTTTTATATGCTTATTATCTATTATAGTATACATATTTTAAAATTATTGTTAGCATGTAAGGTATGTATAATGTATGTATGCATGCATGTATGCATGTATTGCAATATTCAAGCTCAGAAATCAGATATAATTTGTGTCCAATTTAGCCAGTACAGCCACTGCTCAGTATCTGGACAAGCTGGAGACCCTTATGTAAGATGGTATAGTAGTTGACTACACTCTGGATATATCTTCCTACAGTCTTTAAATCATCTTTAAATTACTTATAATATTACTTATGATGCAATGCTCATGAAGCAATTACATACGGCTTCATCACTTTATTATTGAATTTGATGTGGTAAGTTGAAGTTTCTCTTTTTGGAACTTTCTAGAATTTTTTTCTTGAACACTTCTGCTCATGATTGGTTGAAGGTATGGCTGTGAAACTCACGAATATAGAATGCCAACTACACATCACACCAAATCCTGTCAAGAAAAGGGTGGTTACAGACAGGTGTAGTGGTGTACGCCTTTAATCCCAGTACTAGGGAGGCAGAGGCAGATGGATTTCTGAGTTCAAGGCCAGCCTAGTCTACAGAGTGAGCTCAGGACAGCCAGGACTGTTACACAGAGAAACCCTGTCTCAAAAAACCAAACCAAACCAAACCAAAAAACCCCAACCCCCCCCCCCAAAAAAAAGAAAGAAAGAAAAAGAAAAAGAAAAAGAAAAAAGGTGGTAAACCTGAGAGATATAACTGAAGAGACTGAAGAGCTGTGGTCAGGGTTAAGGAGATTAATAATAAGTAATGATGAACTCAGAAACAAGCAAAAATGGATCTTTCTTATACTGCAGGAGACAGTGCTTTCCACAAAATGACCATACCCTACATGCTGGATTAACTAGCAAACTCTACTTTATAGAACAAAGGGGCACAATAATATAAGTAATATCATCTATCTATCTATCTATCTATCTATCTATCTATCTATCTATCTATTATCTATCTATCTATCTCTATCTATCTCTATCATCTATCTATCTATCTGTCTGTCTGTCTGTCTGTCTGTCTGTCTATCTATCTATCTATCTATCTTAAAGCTAAGGGTCTTGAGATCAGTGGGTAAAGCCAGATTGTCTGTGTGTGTGCAGTGTTAGCAAAGGACTCTTTATAAGAGGGAGACTGGTCGGGTGGAAGTCAGAAAGAATATGTAAGGACAGAAACATAGGCTAGAGTTGGGTTGACGAGCTTTGAAGATGAAGAAGGGGCCTGTGTGCTGAGGAATATAGGCGGAGGCTAGAAGCTGAGAAAAGCAAGCAAACCCCACAAAATCCCTGCAGAGATACTTCAGACTTTTGATCCCCAGAGCTGCAAGATAATGCATTTCTGCATTATTATTAACTTATTAAATCTGTTATATCTGCAATAAGAGATGAATACACACTCCTTGGCCTCAAGGGATGAAGAGAGATGAGGATGTTGCCAATGTCTGCAAAGAAGCAGAGCTGTGCAGGAGGAAGGGCTGTGACCTGTGACCACAGAGCGCATCCGCCATGACTTGAATCTCAGTGAGCCAAGATGAGAGAGAACCACTACCTTCTTTTTCTTCTTCCTATGCCTTTTGGACCATTGTGTGTCTCCCACTGGTGGATGCCAGCCAGTCTTAATGCAGCAGTCTCATAACACAGGCAGTCGGGATCGGCCTCCGAGGGACAGAGAGCACATCTGCTGAAGAGAGAAGAGCTGAGCAAACAAAGGATAAAGGAAAAAGCAGCATTATTGAATTATTATAATTGTCCCCCTTTAGACACAATTTTATGCAGAAAAGTATTGTATTATAGTAAATCATATTCCCTTTCCTAGATCTTAGGGAATCGCCATTTTCCTTCACTTTTCTTATTCAGTCAGAAATTACTATTGCATCATAAACAAACAAATAAAGAGATAGACACACACATAGGCCATTATGGAGTAAGTTTCATAGTGTGACCTCATTATTTGTAAACAAACATCCATGTCATCTGGAGCCATCCAGCAGGATCTTAGTCGTCAAGAGAATTCTAAGTCCCACCCTTTCTAATAATGATGTCAGAAATCTAAACATTGGCTGCTCTGACTCTAATTTCTTATTGACTTTGTAAACCATGAAGATGTAAGATCATCTTTGAAAACATCTAACAAAAGCCTGCTCTAGAGAGATGTGCTTTACTGGGATGCTCAGCAGTAATGACTCTCATATTTAGAGTTGGGAAAAGGAGTTACAAGGATATTAGTATTGCAGTGAAGATCAGATGAATCGTTCCACTTTCCCCACTATCAGTACTCAGGGGAAAATAAAGTCACAAGAAATAGAGGCAGTTTCTGGACTTTCCTAGTCAAATGCAATTAGCAGGAAAACCCATGCAATGCAGTCAAAACACTTCACCTTTAAAGGAAAGAAAGCAATTGAGCCAATGGGTGTCTAGAAAGGGGAAAATCAGTGACCAAACCGTTCAGGGATATTTTGTTTAAAATTGTTCAGTAGAAGAAGATTGAGGATGATGGTTTATTTCAATACCATCAGCTTTAGACTATAAACTAGACTTCCCAACAGATTGGTGGAAGCTGGTTAACTTTGTGCGTCATCATGGCAGGACTTCAGGGTACTAGGCTATATGGCTGCACAGATCTGCTAAGCAGATGACCCTCCCCAGAGTGGGTGCAGATCATCCAATCCATTGGGAGCCTGAATAGACCAAAAAAGGTGGAGGAAAGGCCAGTTCACCTTGTTGGTCATATTTATTGGGATACCAGTCTTCTTCAGTCTTTAGAAACACTAGTTCTTAGATTTTAAGATTGGAATCTGTAAGTCTCTCTGCCTCTTAGGCCTTAGAACTATACCGTTGCCTTTGCAGCCTGCTGTAGGAAATAAATCAATGAAGCAAAATAGAAGAGTAGATTTCACCTCAAGATGGCAAAAGCAGGCTTTATTGGTCTGGGAGGCTGGCACCCCCAAACTCTGTGGCTCAGTATCCAAGGGTTCCGGAGAACCATGTCAGGCCTGAGAATCAGTTTTTTTTTTTTTTTCATGGAGTGTAAGGAAGGGAGAGGGCCTGGCTTCATGAGGCTCAGAAAGCCATTTTCTTTCTTTCTTTTTTCCTTCCTTTCTTCCTTCGTTCCTCCCTCTCTTTCTCCCTCCCTCCTTCCCTCCCTCCCTCCTTCTTTCCTTCCCTCTCTCCCTTCCTTCCTTTCTTTTGGATAAACTGAAGAGTGAGAGATGAGTCAATGTCCCTGCTTTGCATCTCCTGGTTCCGGGGTGTGTGAAGGGAGGTGCCTGCCTTCTAGAATCCCACTGACAGCAGGTTTCTTGAAGGCGTGGGTGGGTGTATTTTATGGCTCTGGTTTTGAGGTGGGGGGTTTCCTTTATTCCTGACCTTTTATGTATGAATGACAGGGAGCATCATCATCTGTCTGGTACTTCTTGCCGTGAGAGCGGGTGTCCTTTGGAAGCTTTGAGGTCTGGGGTGACTCTGAGAGACTCACTGTTCCTGAAGGAGAGCGCAGATTTCTCTGTTGGCTATCTGGAGGGCTTGGAGACTCCCTTCCAGCCTTCCATGATCTCCACACCCTCTCAAAACATTAATTTTTTTTACTGCAAAGTTAACATATATATACCAAATATAGCCAAACAATGCAACGAAAAGTTAGACCAAACACTTATGAATGTGAAGAAATCTATGAACGCTACAGGTGGAATGTGGATAGGAACACATTTGAAATACTAAGTCAAGTGTGATCTTCCCCTGGCTTTGTCTTCTGTAGCATCACTAAGCCTTTCTGTCCTCTTTTTATGCATCTATGGTCTCACCCAATCCCCAGTGCTAGAGGCCTGCTAGCCTCTTACTCACTGCTGCTCTTGCGAACACATCGAATTATGGCCATCACCAGATAACAATAACCTGCACACCACAGACTGTCTAGATCAGTAAGTTGGGTCTTTCAGTAATTCTATGAAGCTAATAATCCTAGCTCCATGCCTGTCTCGACATTGAGAGTTCAGAAACCTTAAGTGAATCGTCCATGTTGGAGAGACAGGAAGAGCTGCGGGGGGGGGGGGGGGGAGGGGGCTACCTTTTGAAGCTGGACAGACAAGGTATACCCAGTCAGGCTATTTAACACAGCATTTGAATGCTTTTTCTTAGGTCACATGAACCTTGTCAGTGCTCTTTGCTCTCTGCTCTTCCCATGATGGTGGGGGCCATATACTGTGGAAAACGGCGAAAGCCTGCTGAGTATCAGTTTTCAGCTCTCTCACTGCACCTTGACTATGGATACAACACACCCAGCTGCCTCACAGTCTGTCCACTATGGTCCCCTGCCCTGGTGGACTGCATCCTCAAGTCATGAGCTGTACCCTAGGTGCCTGTGCATCCTTCTAGCATGTCTATCCACCTGCAGCCTGTCATCTCTCAACCCAAGCCCAAGCGAGTCCCCGAGCCACATATTTAGACTCCTCATCCAATGTAGGAATTGAAAAGCCAGTGTTTTCTTATTTTAAACCTTTCATCACCTTTGGTGTTGCTGAAAATAGTATACACATTTGAGTACTTACTGACCTTGGTCATGGCAACTTTGTTTCAGAGGAAAGCTGAGTAGAGAGTGCAGTCTATAAAAGATGAAACCCGGCCGTGGTAGGAAAGTGAAAACCAGCCTTTATCCTTGTGGTGGTCTAATGGTTCAGGAAGAGGCCTTGGGGAACTCTGCTGGGTAGACTTGAAAGCATTGTAGAAAATGTTTATGAAAGCAGAATCTCAATACCGGTTACCTAGGAGAAGCAATCGCCGGGCCTGAGGGGAAGGACTGACAATCACAGTTGCTAGAGAATTGTGGAGAGCACTTCCCAACAGTGGCCCATTGCTCCGCGGTTCTCAATGCTACCCTCCTCTCCTGCTCATGACTCACTCATTTCCTTTTCCTGGATGACAGGTCTTTCTCTCTCCCTTTATAATTCCCAAAGTTGACTACCTTCAAAAACTTCTTTTGACTAAGTATTTACCATACTTACCGAAACTAGTTTTACTGTGCACAGCTTTCCCAAAGGAAGTTTTCGTCTAAGACAGCAGTTCTCAACCTTCCTAATGCTGCGACCCTTTAATACAGCTCTTCTTGCTGTGGTGAGCCGAACCATAAAATTATTCTGTTGCTATCTTATAATTGTAATTTTGCTACGGTTATAAGTCATGATGTAAATGTCTGATATGCAGGATATCCGATGTGTGACACCTCCCCAGGGGTGAGAACTGCTGGTCTAAGAGAGCATGCTTCTCTGAGGGTAGCCTTCACACCTTGGCAGGACCATGCCTAGCTTTGTAGTATACTATAGTTATGTCCATAGTCTTATTTGTTTCTATATTGTTCAATTTTTACTACATAGACAGCAACACAGACAGACAAAATAACCCAGCCATATTATAAAGCTAGGAAAGCCAGCATGAATTGTGCAAAGAAAAAAAAAATGGAAGCAATTTTTCACTTGAGAGTGTCCTTGACTGAGACCTCTAGATAGCTCGCTAGTTATGAACGCCTGTTGCTCTTGTAGAGGACCTGGGTTCAGTTTCTAGGTCTCACATGGCTGTTCATCAGCATCTCTAACTCCATCTCAAGGGATCTTGTGACCTAGAGGGTGCCAGGCATGCACGTGGGTGTGCATAAACATGCAGGGGAAACCCTGTGCACACAAAATAAAATAAATCTAAAAACAGAAGAATGGCCTTAATAGGCCAGTACAAATTGCTGTACCCTTAACACTTGGGTATTAGAGTTTTAAAAACCGTATCCTGTTGGCAGAATGGGAAGAACGCATTCAAGCCTTTCCACTGCAGAGTGAGGTGGCTGTCCTGCAGACTCGCTGGTGCCTGGGTTTCAAGATGACCATAAGACAGGTGGGTGGGTGGGTACACCTGGCTAGTCTGGAAAGTGACAAGGCACTCATGTCCATTTAAGGAGAGCAACTGGCGACATTTATTGCTAATGATACAACTCAAGCTCTCGAGAGAAAAAAATAGAGCTTTAAGAAACTTCTGTTACAATGATCTATTCTCCCAAACACTAAAGATTAAGTGAAAAGTGACATAAACATTTAGACTTTTGCTACCATGACATGCAATGTGTCACCGCTGGAAGCTCCCAGAGAATCAATACTTTCCAAATGCCTGATGCCTTGTATTCGAAACTGTCCCTGGGTAAGAGATTCCTTAAAAGGATAAAAGGAGCAAGGGGTGTTATTGTGGCAGAGTACAATAACATCACTAACTCAGAGACAGGTCACCAGCAAAATGCACAAGAAAAGTGCTACTTAGAAAAGTCAGCACCTCACCTTTGAACATGTATCATATACTTTGAACACGTATCAGAAATTGTAAGACAGCTAATATTTCTCCCCAAGGGGCATAATAAGGAATCAAAATATTTTAAAAACTTTAAAAAAGTTTTAAAACACGTTTATTCTAGTTGTCCTGTGCATACCTTTAATCCCAGCACTAAAGAGATAGTGGCCGTGGTAGTGGCAGAGGCAGAGGCAGAGGCAGAGGCAGAGGCAGAGGCAGAGGCAGAGGCAGAGGCAGAGGCAGAGGCAGAGGCAGAGGCAGAGGCAGAAGCAAGTGGATCCATGTGAGTTTGAGGTCAGTCTGGGTCATATAGCAAGCTCCAGGCCAGGCAAGTTTACAAAGAAATAACTTGTCTCAAGCAAATAAACAAAAACAAAATCCAAAACAACAACAAAAAATGTTTGTGTGTTTCTCTCTCTCTCTGTCTCTCTGTCTCTGTCTCTCTGTCTATGTCTCTTTGTCTCTGTCTCTCTTTCTAGGTCAGAGGATATCCTTCAGAAGTAGATTTTCTCCTTCTACAGTGAGGATTCTATGGGTCAAATTCAGGTCATCAAGATTTGCTGCAAGCGCCTTCACCGAGCTATTTCATTGGCCCTCAACATACAGATTTCTTAAGCAGTGAGGCTTAATTCTGCCCTTAGCACTGTTAGCAGTTCTTTCCTAACTGTTGGGCCAACCCCGCCTGGGAAGGCTGCTTGCAGCTTTGCAGTGCTTGACCCTTCCCTTTTGGTCTATTTTTTTTCCCTGCTCCCCTCTCCACGATTTCCCTCCCTTTCCTCTAAGCGTCTGTACGCTCATTGCAGCATCATTCAAAATCTGCTCGTTTAAAAGTCTCTTTTAAGATGAAGAGAGACGGACTTGAGGGGAGTTCTAGAATTTCCCCAGACCTTTCCAACACCCAGAGAGTCTATATTTGGAGGCATAAACCGAGGCCAAACCTCAGGATCCTTGAAGATGGTCTCATCTACAACGTTGAGGGTGGTGTACAGGAAGGGGCACCGGAGTCACTGAAGCTAGCCTTTTAAACCTTACAGAGGAACCTGAGACCCAGAGATGCAAACTGAGGATGGGCAAGCTGAGGGAGCCAGGAACCACTGAACCTACTCACAGCTTCCACCTCAGAGGGCCCTGATGGGGAGGGAGGAGGCCAGTTGATGAGAAAAATAAGGAGGAGGGGTAGGGCGAAGGAAAGGAAGGAGGGTTGAAATGGGAGTGGAAGAGGCAGCCTACCCGGGGCTGATTGGCTCCCGAGGCCAGCCCTCTCCACGAGGTTTATAAGCGTTAGGGCTGCCCGGGGTACCCTGCCCTCTATCGCGCGCCCCGGGGAGCCACTGTCAGGATCTCAGTGAATCGGTTGGGGGGCACACCTGGCCGGGAGCCTGCTCCGTGGCGGGAGGCTGAGGACCGGAGAGAGCGATCGCGGAGCTGGGCGCCCGAAGTTCGGGCGCCGAGCCATGCGCCGGGCCAGCCGAGACTACGGCAAGTACCTGCGCGGTTCGGAGGAGATGGGCAGTGGCCCCGGAGCCCCGCACGAGGGCCCGCTGCACCCCATGCCTTCAGCACCGGCCCTCCGCCGTCCCCCGCAGCCTCCCGCACCATGTTCCTGGCCCTCCTGGGGCTGGGGCTGGGCCAGGTGGTCTGCAGCATCGCTCTGTTCCTGTACTTTCGAGCGCAGGTGAGTGGCTGCCTTCCTCGCCCGGTCCTTTGCTGGGGAAACTGAGTCTGGCCCTCATGCTGGGCCTCCCGGATCTTGCCTATTATGGAAAGGAAAGCGACTCTTCAAGGAAAGGAACTTGGGGGCCTCAAGCCACACTCACCCGCACCTTCTCCCCGCAGCACGCAGAAGCTGAGCGCCACGCCACTGGTTCTAGCAGAGAAGGAGTTTGAATTTCCCCCCAGAAGTAGCATTGGCGGATCCCCCTTCATGTGCCAATGATCGCACGCTTTCTCCCCACCTTGCATTTCTCACTTGAAGTTAAGAACTAGCTTTAACCCCTTTAGGGAAACTGGACGCTTTTACTTGGGTATCTACACTTTCCAACGCCGCTAACTAACCTGTGGCTGCATTGCTTTTCTGGCAGGCTGGGACCACAGTGAGAGGGTGCCAGTCGTTAGAACACCTAGAGATGACACTCCTGTCTCCAGATTAGCAGAGTGACAGCTCTACCAGAAATGCCAGGTCTCAGGGCTGGGGCACTGCTGCTTGTCTGGAGTTCAGGCTCTGAGGGGTGAAGGGACAGCCCCACTGTGCCTGCCTTTGAAGTGGGCGGAGGAAGGAAGGTGCCTCTGTGTGAGTGCGAGAGTGTGTGTGTGTGTGTGTGTGTGTGTGTGTGTGTGTGTGTGTGTGTGTGTTAGTACAGCCTGACTACATTCTAGCCAGTAACCAACTTTTGAAGAGAGGAGGAAGCTCCACAAAAAGATTCAGAACCGCGGCGGCGGGTAGACGGGAGAGAGAAGGAAGGGGTAAATTTGTAATATTATGCTTTCTGGTGGTTTGCGCTCTTGTGTTTTCTTGGAAATTGCAGTGCAGTTGGGTGGATTCATTCAAATATTCTTGTCTGGTGCTATGAACTCTTTCTCAGAGGAAGTGGGGGGCTGACTGTGCATATTTTTATGGGAAAAGAAAGTTGGGTTTGGCCCTCGTTTGTTTCCAGAATCAAAGGTGATTACCAAACCAAACTGGATGCATTAAAATGTGTCATTGCTTGGACTGCAAGAGTTTTTGACATACGCCAAAGTTTTGAACTGTACTTTGGATTACAGGCTTTGTTAAGGATTCAGATCTGCTAGTTTGTACTTTATACCACTACTGTGGTTACCCACTAATGCAAAAATAGAAAGACCATAAACCAGTATTTCTGAAAACCCATCTCAGGGTTAATAATCACACTTCACATTTGTTACCTGTCGAGATTTTCTTCCTCGGGCAAGGTTTGGGTGCTTTGCTTTTGATATTAATCACAACTCGTATGAAAATGAGAACCAAACCAAACCAAGCATTTCCCCTTCATTGGGGTACATCGGGGTGCAGAGGAATCAATGAATGACTTCTTGTTGGTTTTTGCCATCTGTTTTTTTTTTTTTTTTTTTTTTTTAATGCATGTGTATGGAGAGCCTGCATAGTGTGCAACAATATTAAATGCTATGGGATTGACTTAAAAAAAAATCACTGTGTTTGCCAGTCCCCATATCTTTCTGTGTGTGGTGCCAAGGGGTAGAGTATACATCCTATAAAAGGCTGTTATAGTCTTTGCAAAGAGATTTTAGGCCTGAAGATACAGTAGTTTCTGGCATCTTTTTTTTTTTTTTTTTTTTTTTTTTAACTTTTTAGGGCCCTAACATCTTCTCCGAGCAATAATTGTGAAGTGCACATTGAGCTTGGAAGGAAGTGTGGAGAATATGTTCTAGGGACTCTTAGTTTGCCAGGAACCTTGGAACCTGGCATGGCTGTGGAGGAAGGAGTCATCAGCTGGGCTCTTGTTCAGCTTTCCTGAAGGAACTCTATCGTGGGTGAGGTGGTCTGAGATGTCTGTCACCCTAATGGCATGGTCACCTTCCATCACACAATAGCACAAGACTTATAATGAAACAACTTGTTCCACAGGAGATAGCAAGCTAAGCCAGATAATTTTCCTATGGGGAATTTAATGTCATCAGATTTCGTACTCCTTTTTTCTTCCCTCCCTCTGTCCCCCTCCTTACCCCCTTTCTCTGTCTCCCCTTCTTTCCCCTTCCTCTGTCCCACCGTCCCTCCCTCTTCTTCCCTCTCCCTCTTCCTTCCCAGCTAGGGTCTCACTGTAGTCTAGTCTGACCTCAAAGTTGTCATGTAGCCAAGGCTATTACACCTCCAGGAGCTAGGATTGCAGACATGTACCACTGTGCATGGTCTGTGTGGTATGACTGGAGGGACTGAAGCCACAGGGCTTTGTGTGTGTTGGGCAAACACTCTACCAAGTGCACCAAATGATTAGTTCCTAGTCGCTATGGGCTTGAGCCTTCCCAAGACTTACTTAAAATAATTTCAGCCATTGTTCTGAACCGAGATCTGTAACTACATTTTTGAAAGGCTGTGTGCAGGTCCAGGGAGGTCATAGCTTATAGATGCGGCACAGTTTCTAGGTACTAGTGAGTAATGGTTGAAGGTGGGTTTTGGGTTCACAAAGGCTCAAATAAATACATTTTTCCTAACACTACAATTCTTTTCACTTTAAAAAAATTTTCAAAAACCTTCTTTTTTGTACTTTTAGATATTGGTGTCAAATAATGAATAGGATTTTTAAAGTTGCATTAATTTTAAAAGTCCTGGATGAACTACTTGGGATTTCCGAATGCACTTGAATGAGAATGAAACCACCTACTATCAGAACAAGTTTACATTTTAAGACAAAACAAGCCAGGTTTATGATAGTTTAAAGAGAGTGAACAGAAATAATATGAATTCTCTGAAGTGGGAGGATTGAGAGTTCAAGGTCAGCCTAGATCAAAACAAACAAAATCAAATTTAAAAGCAAAACCAAAACATCCTCGTGTTTGAATAATGAGCAATGAAAGGCATCATGGGTGTTTCAGATTGTGCTTGTGCTCACACTTTAAGAAGAACTGCATTCAGTGTGGACTGCCTTCCTCCTCCCAGGCCTGCCAAGGGCTTGGCATGTGGCTTGTGCTATGTGTTTACTACACAGTATTCATGCTTTGGTTTTCAAAGGGAAAAAAAAGCCTTTCTACAATGTTACTTGTAGAGTTTGTGGTGTGTGTGTGTGTGTGTGTGTGTGTGTGTGTGTGTGTGTGTGTGTGCCTGTGTGGTGTGTAGTGTGTGTTTGAATGTGTGTGTGTGTGTGTGTGTGTGTGCCTGTGTGGTGTGTAGTGTGTGTTTGAATGTGTGTGTGTGTGTGTGTGTGTGCCTGTGTGGTGTGTAGTGTGTGTGTTTGAATGTGTGTGTGTGGTGTGTGTGTGTGCCTGTGTGGTGTGTAGTGTGTGTTTGAATGTGTGTGTGTGTGTGTGTGTGTGGTGTATGTGGTATGTGTGTTTGGTGTGTGTGTATTGGGGTGTGTGTGGTATATGTATAGTGTGTGTGTGGGAGAGATAGGGGGAAGGAGGAAGGGAGAGAGGGAGGAAAAGGGGGAGAGAGGGAGAGACACACACAGAGAGACAGAGGGACAGAAAGATAAAGAGACAGAGAGACCGAGAGAGACAGAGACACAGAGAGAAAGATAGACAGAAACAGAGAGAGAGAGAGAGAGACAGAGAGACAGAGACACAGAGACACAGAGAGAAAGACAGAAACAGAGAGAGAGAGAGAGAGAGAGAGAGAGAGAGAGAGAGAGAGAGAGAGACAGAGACAGAGACAGAGACAGAGACAGAGACAGAGACAGAGACAGAGACAGAGAGAGTGCCATCAAATTTAAACTCCCTTCTCACTCTCCCTGTGTGCACAGGGCAGCCTCTCTGGCTGTTTTTCACCCAGGCAAGTAGCTATTGCAGATCTGAGGTTGAGGTAGGCAGGCAGCTTATTTGAAAAACTGATAAGGAAGCAACCCAAATGTCAAGCATCCTGCCTCATTTAACCTTACAAATGATCTGTTTCAAGGAAGTTCACACACGCACACACGCACACGCGCACACACACACACACACACACGCACACACGCACACACGCACACACACATACGACTTGCACCTATCAGATGATCGGATGACGCTGTAGTTATGAAATGAACGTGCGCGCACGCGTTATTGGGGGTGGAACCCAGGGCCTCCAGTATGGCAGACAAATGCTTTCCTGGCCCTAACCATCAATGTAAAACTAGGTAACTCAAGACTTCATGTTTGCAGGTCCACATGTACATGTGACTCACTGTAACTCAGTTTGCTGTGCTCTTCTGTGGAGGAATGTCAGTTGATAAGCCTTCTGTGAAGACATGAAGTCAGGGACAGCTTGTTTGTTCAGTGTCAGCCCCTGTGTGTCACCCCTGGGGCCCCACCTCCCCCCTGCAATCTACCACCTGACATACTTAATTGACTAAAAGGGGCTTTCAAATGATTTGCCTCCCTACACATCTTTCCTTTTCTAATTTACTGTTATGCAAAATAATTATCTACAGCTAAAATGGTACAGATTTTCAACCATGAAAATCCTCTCTCTAGACTGCTGTGTACCACAAAATATGCTGTTGGGTGGGAGCTACACACACTCGGTCTCTCTGAGCACTCGGAAAGCTTCCCCACCCCCGTCTTTCCTGACCTTCCTTCCTTCCACAGACTGCCCTCACCTGCCTCTCACACCTCTTCCTTTCCTTTTGCCTGGGCACCAAAAGGAGAAGCCACATCTGGCTAGAGATACAAAGTGGATTCTAACAGGTCCTACTTAAGGAAACAAATAGGTGGACAATTCAAAGTTAATTTTGCTGTGTGATCATGGTTTCTTTTGCCATAGGAATTGATGAGGTTCTAAACATGAAGTATTCAAAGAAAGAATCAACACCTGAATCTAACTTAGGTGTGTCATAAAAGTGCCTGAGGGATCCAAGTGAGATCTGGTCACTGGCATTTTTTGTTGTTGTTGTTGTTGTTGTTGTTTTTTGTTTTTTAAGAGAAAAAGGACAAGTTTTTTGCATTGGACATTTTTATTTGTACCAAGCCATAATTGTTATTAAGTGATGCAATATTGTGATAATTAGTGACTCTTCGGGGGAGGGGTGGATTCATTTTAGTAACAGAATAACTATATGTATTTGTATATTTGCGACTTGAGAGCATTGCTTCTCAGAGTTTAATACAGAGAAGGCGACCTTGGATCTAGTTAGATGTAGCTCCCCATGGTGAGTCCATGCTGGTGACTGCTGTGCTGGGACCCGCTGTTTCTGTTAGATGGCCTTAGTTTGTCTGTAGGATCCAACTTTGTTTAGGGTCTCCAGGCATTTCCTAAGGCCGCATGGTCTCTCCAGCTCAGCTCCTGCCTGAAGCCATTGCAGAATTCTGCTTTCCTGAGGTCTAAACCCCATGGTCCTTCGCATCAAGTGCCTAGTCATGACATGTCTAGTTTTGTAGGATGCTTTTGACTTAAAAGAGCCTTTTTTAAAAAAGGTCTGATTGAGCTAAGTACAGTGGTATATGCCCTCAATCTCAAGACAAGGGAGGCAGAGGCAAGTGGGTCTTTGTGAATTCCAGGCCAGTCTGGTTGGCATTGAAAGTTCTAGGCCTGTTAGGGCTGGTTCAGTGAGGCTCTTGTCTTAACAAAACAAAACAAACAACAGAGGAAGATTGACAACTTCCCTTTGATGAAAACTCACACTCTGATTTGTACTAAGTATTCCAAAGAAAATACATGAAATAAATATGCACTGCAAGTAATTTTGTAAACGTGGTAGGCCATCACCCAGGTTTACAGATTTCCCTTATATGTTTTAGTGCTTCAATATTTAATATATATGTGCCACGTGCATGTGTGTGCGTGTGTGAACATGCAGCATATGTGTGCAGGCACATTTGGAGACCAAACTAGTGGGTCGGATCTCTTGGAGCTGGAGTTATAGGCAGCTCTAAGTTGCCTGACTTTGGTGCCAGGAACCAAACTCTGGCCCTCTGGAAGAGCAACAAGTACTTGTGTGTGTGTGTGTGTGTGTGTGTGTGTGTGTGTGTGTGTGTGTGTGTGTGTAAATATAAAAAAATAAAATAAATAAATTTATTTATTTTTATTTTATTACATTGGTGTTTTGCCTGCATGTATGTCTATATGACAGTGTCAGATTCCCTGGAACTGGGCTTAGGGACTGCTATGTGGGTGCTGGGAATTGAACCCCAGTTCTCTAGGAAAGCAGCCAGGACTCTTAGCTGCTGAGCCATCTCTCCAGGCCCAGATCATATTTATATTTGCATGACTAGAATACTAAAAGCAAGAATCCGTGTGTGCATGTTTGGTAAAAGGCTGTTTTTAAGAGTTTCTAGCCAGGAGATGGTACTTTTTAGTTTGTTTGTTCCCAAGGACTGGTAAGTAGGCAGAGAGAGAGAGAGAGAGAGAGTGAGAGAGAGAGAGAGAGAGAGAGAGAGAGAGAGAGAGAGAGAGAGAGAGAGAGAGAGAGAGAGATTTCCAACTGAGCTTTGCCTATTATAAACTTTTGCGTTTGGTCTAGTTTTCATCTATGGACAAATAGATGCTCACAAAGTACTTTGACTTTTGGAGGAAGGAGGAAAAGTTAAGCTATTAAAAAAAATCAGCAAGGTGTGGTATCGCACACCTTTAGTCCCAGCACTCAGGAGGCAGAGGCAGGCAGCTCGCTGTGAGTCTGAAGCCAGCCTGGTCTACAAAAGTGAGTCCAGGACAACCAGGGCTACATAGAGAAACCCTGCCTCAAAAAACCTTTTAAAAAAGGTCAAACTCAGCTAGGTGGTAGTGCTTGGTGGCGGTGCATGCCTTAAATCCCAGCACTTGGGAGGCAGAGGCAGGTAGATATTTGAGTTCAAGGCCAGCCTGGTCTACAGAACCAGTTACAGGACAGCCAGAGCAATGCAGAGAAACTATGTCTTGAAAAATCAAACAAAAAGACAATCAAACTCCCTTTTTTATGGTGGTCGAAGCCACTGCAAAGTCTTGCGGGAACTTGGGAAGTAGACGGCAGAGAGAGAGACTTGGCTGGTCACCCTTCTTAAACCTGGTGTTCAGCTAGCACCTCCATGGGGGTGTTTTGGGTGAGACAATGCTTGTATTTTAGCATTTCCTAGCCCTTGCCCATATACCACAAGTACCCTCTCCACCCTAGTGTGGCCACAGTCACCAATCTGACCTATTTGTAGGATCCAGGTGAGGAATATTGGCTAAATAAATATTCCTCTGAAAGAGAAGCTGCACATCTGGCTTCTGGTTTTGTCTGGGCTGCAGATAGGTTTCTCACTCCCATGTTTCTCTCATCAAAACACTCATCTAGTCAATAAAGGGAAAGGCCAGGTGGGAACAGTAGCTCAAGATTATGATAATTTTTCTGATTTACTAAGGCCTCACGGTTTGCATCTTCAAGAGGGCTTCATCTCTATGCGGTTTCATCTAGCACGATGCATGTGTCTTATTCATCTAGTTTAAGAGACAGGGCCTCACGCTGTAGCCCAAGCTGGCCTAGAAATTACACTGCAGCCCAGGCTGTCCTCAGATGTACTCTTTTTATTAATATATATTTTATTAATTAATTAATATATATTTATTTTTATATATTTATATAAATATATAAAAATATATATTTATTTAATTAATATATATATATTACATCTCAATTGCTAGACCATCCCTTGTATCCTTCCATTCCCCCCTCCCTCCCACTTTTCCCCTATTCTCCTCCCCTATGACTGTGACTGAGGGGGACCTCCTCCCCCTATATATGCTCATAGGGTATCAAGTCTCTTCTTGGTAGTCTGCTATCCTTCCTTTGAGTGCCACCAGGTCTCCCCATCCAGGGGACATGGTTAAATATGGGGGACCAGAGTTCATGTGAAAGCCTCAGACATACTCTTATCCTTCTGTTTCAGCTTCTCAAGGGCTTATATTATAACCATCAACCGCCAGCCTAGCTTGACGAGCCTTTCCTTACCTGCTTGAATCACATACCATATCCTTGCTATCTCTTCTGTCCACGAAGAAGTTCACTCCCCGTGAACTGCACACATGCGTTCCTCTTAAGAACCAATGACATCGTGTGTTGTGGACGATTGTCAGCAACTCATCAAAATGAGTTTAGAGTGAGTTGTGTCGGGGCAAAGGGAGATGGGTCAGTTGAGAAAGTATTTGCTACTCACATCCTGGCCCTACAAATTCCAGCGATGGATGGGAAACAGAGACGGGAAGATCCTGAGGTCATGCTGGCCAGCCAGTTTAGCCAGTGGCTGAGCTCCAGGTTCAGTGAAAGACTCCATCTCTAAAATTAAAGTGCAGGGTGGTAGAGGAAGACGTCCGACATCAACCTCCACTTCTGGCCTCCACATGTGCATATACAGGTGCTCACACACACACACACACACACACACACACACACACACACACACACGTTTTCATTGACTAGACAGGTAATTTTTATTAATTACCATAATTATATACCCCTGGGGTATATAGAACTCTAAGCATGACCCTTTTATTACCAGTCACATTTCATTAACTATGACCACTTTAATATCCTTTTCCTCTCTTAGATGGATCCTAACAGGATATCAGAAGACAGCACTCACTGCATTTATAGAATTCTGAGACTCCATGAAAACACAGGTTTACAGGACGCGGCGATGGAGAGTGAAGACACAGAGGCCCTCCCGGACTCCTGCAGGAGGATGAAACAGGCCTTTCAAGGGGCCGTGCAAAAGGTAAGTCTGCGCAGATGTTGCTAAGTCAAGGGTTCTTCCTGACTCTACAGTAACTGAATAGTACTAAGACTTGCGAAGTGCTGGTGGTTCTGCTCTTCTGTTTTTACCAAATTGTGAAAGAGCTGACGAGGCTGTTTTCAGGAGAATTCTCTTGGAGTTGGTGGTGGGTTTCTTTCACTTCTTTTTAAGAGGAGGGATTTGAAAGGCTAGCTGGCAGGAGGGCCAGAGACTACAGTCAGTGCGAGATCACTTTGTCAGTGTGAATCCTTGCTCTGAAAACAGGACTTTCTGGTGGCCCTTTCCCCATTTGCTTCTCTTGGAATCCCAGTTGCACCCCTGTGGCCTGGGCTCCCTGCAGGCAGCATTGTAATTGGCCCTGTGCTGTCAGGTGTGGTGCTGGGTGAGATGGAAATCGTGTGCCTCTTTCTCATTTTCTGGGAGAGCTGGGCAATAAGAGAGCTGAAAATGGAAAGACTGGTGACTCCTGTGTCAACAGCTGGAGCTGAGGACCATGTCTGCCTGTCAGGTTTTCATGAGCCACCTGGGAGTTCTACTGCCTCAGAACTAATGCCCTTACTGACTTCACCGAAAAATTGAGCAGGAGTCTAGCGCTACGTGCTGCCTGTCTGCTCACGGGCCGCCATCCACTCGCCCTCCCAGCTTCCAGATTGCTACTTCTTGGGTTACCTCAACAGCTCAGAGTAAACCCTGGCATTCTCAAAGCCGTTGGGCCTTGGATTTGTTAAGATTTCCTAATGAACTAGAGCAATCTGTCCCATCCTATCTTAGTTCTCCAGAGGGATAGCACAGCTTTAAAAGTGTGTCAGCTAAAAGTACAGCTTAGAAAGACTAAGCTGTAACACCTTTAAAGTAAATGTAACATTTTAAAGGTGAGGCTTGGTGTGTTTTATTAAATTTAAAATACTATGGCTTTTTTTTTTAAGCTTCCTTCATCGTGTCACATTACCAAGCCAATATATGGACTGAAAAAATTAAACGTGACCATCACAGATTCTGCCTGCATCTTAATTTCAGAGATGACGCACTAAAACTGAGTGTCACAGAATTGGGAAAATAGATGCTACTGAAGCAAGCACGAGAAGGCATGTTGCTTCCGGCAGCTGTTATCTGTCTGTGCGAATATATGGATTTATAGTGTAATGTAGCATCAAATTACTTTAAAGAGGTAAACACAGTTTGGACTAGGGAAAAGAAAACTTTGAACAGTTTTCAAAGTTAAGACGTTTCTTGGTTTGGGGAAGGACCACAGTAGTGGAATTCGTGCTCAGTGTGGGTGAAGCTCTGGTTTCACTCAGAACCTGGCGAACTAGTGCCAAGAGCAGACGAGAAGAATCAGCTGTTTGTATCACAGGCGCATGGTTACCAGGTGGTGTTCACGTCTGAGACCCGACGGTTATGAGTCTGAAGTTAACACAAGCTACATAGTGAGACGCTGTCTCCGAGAGGAAGAGAGGAGGGAATGGAGGGAGCACACAGTATTTTATATCAACAGATAATTTATGGTTTTCCAGGGGAATGGGACTTTATTTCATTAATTTTGTACTTGTTTGTGCTATGCTGTAGGAATTTACATTTAAAAACACGGGCAATGTATGAAATCCTTTTAAAAGCTCAATGAACTATTACAATAAGCCAATGTGTGGAGGTATAACATATATATTACTCCCTAAGCCAGTGTGTAGAGGTATAACATACACACTGTTACATAAGCCAGTGTGTAGTGGGATAATATACACACTATTATAATATGCCAGTGCGTGCTAGAGGTGAAAGGTCCCAGCTTTTCCTAGGCCTGAGCTTTAGGAAGGAGACAAATGTTACCCAAGACTTATTATTATAGTCAACCAACATCCATATGGTACAACTGTGGACCTAGGCACTTTGCCATACTTTTTTCTTATACCCAAGAATTTACTCTTTTATCCTAGCCAAAGAAATAGTTTACCAAATGCATTCTCCCTTGATGAAAACCACTGGTTAATGTGACGTCCTTGTAATTTGCCACAGTAATCAGATTTCCAATTTGTCTTGGCAATGCTAAAAATAGGATGGGTCCGATGGGCATTCTGAAAGTAAGTTTGCATCTTAACCTTAGTCCTAACAGATACTGAGTGAACCCAAAGAACGATTTATGTGTAGCTGCAATCATTATTGAGAGATCAGCCCGTGCAGTTGTAATGCATACCAGACATCAGTGCAATATCATATTATAGGCGTGCAGAAAGCAGTGTTTAGCCAGCTCATTGTGGTCAGACGAGTAATCTTGTTTTTTCCCTCCTTTTTTGTTTGTGGCTAGGTTTTCTTTGCTTTTTTTTTTTTTTTTTTTGTTCTCTTTTGCACAGAGCTCTGAAAGCCTCCTACTGGTCCAACTCTACCAACCGCAATTTATAAAGTTTATCATAACAGTCTATGACAATAAAAGAAAAACACTAGTACAGTGTGGTGTCTGATTTGTGAAGCGATGCCTGTTTTCAATTTTGGCAGCCTTCCTGGGCTCTGCCCAGCCAGCCTGGCTTGAGCTGAGTGGTGAATTCAGACCTTAACCCAGACTGCCCTGCGTGGCAGGGAAGACACTCACCCTAGACCTTCCGTTTGGTCTCAGTGGAAACACATCCGTTTATGTGCCAAGTAAAGATTTTGAGCCCTCGGGATGTGACTCCACCGCCTTCAAGGTGCCTGGCAGTCGATTTCATGCTGGGAACTTTTGGTAAAAAAACTGTATGAAATTTGCCTGTAAAAATGTTTAGATGAAGGACATCAAAGGAAGAGATCGATAGGTGTAACCTTGCTGTCTGCAAGGAGGTACCCTGTGCCTTGAAGCGGGTAGGGAGAAGCAAGATGGCTTGTCGCTGCTTCTTTGTTTGTTAAATCTATATGGATGTTTTGCCTTCATGTATGTCTGTGTGCTTGGTGCTCTCAGAGCCTAGAGGAAGCAGCCAGTTCCCTGGAACTGGAGTTATGTGCAGCCATGTGGCTGCTGGGAATTGAACTCTGGTCCTCTGGAAGAGTGGTCAGTGTTCTTGACTGCTGAGCCACTTCTCTAGCCCCTGTACTTGTTTATTTTATTTTATTTAGCTTTTAAAAGCTAGACTTTAGATTGAGAAGTGTGTGTGTGTGTGTGTGTGTGTAAGTGCACTCACTCTTGCCTATGTGTGCAGAGATTCAAAGAAGACACAGTGTATCTTCCTCTATTGAGCACCAGCTTGCTTTGTGAGACAGCGTTTCCCATAGAATGTGGAGCTTGTTTGTTTGGTTAGACTGGTGAGTGAGCCCCCAGGATCTGTCTGACTACTAAGCACTGGGGTTATCGATGAGCATGGCCATGCTTGGCTTTTATGTGGGTCCCAGGAGTACTCACTCAGACCTTCATGCTTGGTCAGTTTTCCTACTGAACTGTCCTCTCTTTAATGTAATACTATAGAAGAATGTTTTTATTTAGTAATTATGTATGCAGATGTTGTATTTAAGAACTTAAAATGTTTTTCCTGATAGAGCTAGAAAGATGGCTGTGGTGATAAAGTGCTTAGAAGACCAGAGTTCCATTTCTAGAACACACATTTGAAAAGGCCGGGAGGGGCTGGAGAGATGGCTTAGAGCTGAAGAGCACTTGCTGCGCTTCCAGAGGACCCGGGTTCAGTTCCCAGCCATCTGTAACCCCAGTTCCAGGAGATTTGCTGTCTTCTGGCCTCCCTGGCCACCAGGGACACACATGGTACACACACACACACACACACACACTCACACACACGCACACACAGGCACACACAAGCACATACACTCATGCATGCACACACAGGCAAAAACAGTTATATTCATAAAATAAAATAAAAATCCAGTAATAAGTTTTTATAATTCCTACACTGAGAAAGAAGAGATAGGCAGATCCCTGGAACTCAGTGGAGGGTCAGCCTTTGCTATGTGACAAATATCAGGCTAGCGACTTATCTTTTTAAAAAAGTAGAATGACACCCCAAAATTCTCTCTCCACCTCTCTGTCTCTCTGTCTCTTACTCTCTGTTCCTTATTCTCTCCGTCTCTGTCTGTCTGTCTGTCTGACACACACACACACACACACACACACACACACACACACACACACACACACACAATTTTTCTGATACCATCTGGGGCTGAGGTAGCTCAGCGTCTCAGTGTCCTCTAGCATTGGACCTCCTGCTTAGGAGGCTCAACTTGCTTCCTGCTGAGCTGCCATTTGCCTATAAAGCCTGAGGGTTGCCTAGAACCAACAAGGAAAAAGAGAAAATGTGAGGGTACCATGAACAGTCTGGACATTATCTCAAGCAAACAACAAACAAACAGAAAAAGCCTTCATAAAGTTGAACAATAAGACATGTCTATAGCTTGGAACAAAGCTATAAGTTTGTCCAGGCCAAGGAATTTAGTCTGCTCACACACATTTGAATGTATCATACCTACCTGAGTAATTTTTAGGAATGTCTAGGAGAAGAAAAGGAGGAAAAGAAGAAGAAGAAGAAGAAGAAGAAGAAGAAGAAGAAGAAGAAGAAGAAGAAGAGGAGGAGGAGGAGGAGGAGGAGGAGGAGGAGGAGGAGGAGGAGGAGGAGCCGAGGTTATCTGTAAACTAAGATTCTTGAATGCAATTGGGCATCAACCAATTCCTAAAGCCACTCAGGAACGTTATGAGGATGGTTCATTCTCACCTTGCATGTCATACATATACTTGATGGTTATGAATGGCAGTCGTGGACAATATTGCCGCAATGCCATCACAATTGGGTACGTTTTGTGAGGTGATGTCTCTAACTAGACTTCTTGCTTCAGTCCTGTGGGTCTCTTTGTCTTTGACGCTGGTTTCTTATAAAAGTATGAAACTCTCTAATTCCATTCCCAAATATGAAAAAGCCAATGATGGGAACTGGAGAGATGGCTCAGTGGTTAAGAGCACTTGCTGATCTTTCAGAGGACCTGGGTTCAATTCCCAGCACTCATATTTTGGTTTCCAAATATCCGTAACACCTGATGCCCTCTTCTGGCTCCTATGGGTACTGAGCACATGTGGTGCACATACATTCATACAGGCAACACTCACACACAGAAAATAAATAAATTCAAAAACAAAAGACAAATGCCAACCAGCCCAATGATGATAATGACAATCAGTAAGCTATTTTATTAACAGACCTCTGTTCCCTTGAAGCCTTCCTGGAGAAGTGAAGTAAGACAGAGTCATCATTACTGGAGCAACACCCATTCTTATCCCGAGACAATCAGTATACGTGTAATTTATAATGGGCATGCGCATTGTACCCTGACAGTAAGACTAGTGAATCCAACATTTCTGATGCTTTGATTGGCAATGAAATTATGAAATAGTCACTGTTACTTGAGATCATCTCAGTTGGAAGAATCTTATCAAGGGAAATGACTCTGCGTGCATGCGTGGATGTGTGTGGGTGCGTGCGTGCATGCATGCATATGTGAGTGAGTGTGTGCATGTATGTATGCTCGTGTGTGTGTCTATGTGTCTGTGTGCTTGTGTGTATGTGTGTGTGTGTGTCGGTGTGTGTATGTATATGTCTGTGTATGTGTGTCTGTGTGTGTATGTGTGTGTGTCTGTGTATGTGTGTGTGTCTGTGTGTATGTGCTTGTGTGTATGTGTGTGTGTCTGTATATGTATGTCTGTGTATGTATGTGTGCGCATGCGTGTATGTGTGTGTGTCTGTGTATGTATGTCTGTGTATGTATGTGTGCGCATGCGTGTATGTGTGTGTATCTGTGTATGTATGTGTGCGCATGCGTGTATGTGTGTGTGTCTGTGTATGTATGTCTGTGTATGTATGTGTGCGCATGCGTGTATGTGTGTGTGTCTGTGTATGCGTGCATGCATATGTGTGTGTGTGTGTGTGTGTGTTCCCTCAAGGTCTGGATTCTCCTTCTTTAGCAGGTCCTGTCCTCCCTGTGTCTAGGGTGGCCTCTTGTGCTGTCGTGCCTGCATAGGGAAAAGGATGGCAGTATCTGGGGGATTCCGCTGGCTGGCGGAACTTGGAAGACCATGCCTTACTGCAAGGGAGGCATGGCATCTAGCTTCCAGCTGAGCTGCCACTTGCCTGTGATGCTTGAGGAAGAGACAGTGTAGAACCAGCAAGAAAGGAGAGAGGCACCATCAGTGGTCTCTGATGCACACTACAGCTGGATAAGAAGGAAAACGGACTCACTATACACATAGCGCGCGTGCACACACACACACACACACACACACACACACACACACACACACACACACACACACAGAGCCTGCCCCACACACCCGTGTAGATATACACACATATATGGAGCAGGAGTTAACATGAGCCTGAGAAGGCTGGGTGGTCAGCATTTTACTTTCTAAAGTTTATATTTAGGTAACTAGAGAGAGCATGGGAAAGAGATTGAAACACAGATTTAACCATTTGAAGAAGTGTCACCAATGTTGATTGCAGCTTGCAGTTTTCGGCTAGATTTTAAAGTTTCCAAAGCATTTACTCAAAGCCAGAATGTTCATCATTTTGAGATTGTTTTCTTTTGGAGTTGCCTTGTGGATATTATTTCTTTTAGTCTTCGTAGTTACAAAAGAAAGATCAAGTTGGAGTTTCAATCCTCTTTGCTGTCCCTTTGCCTTTGTGTTCAAGAATTTGTGTCCTCAGAGAGTTTCTCATAAACCCAGGAGGAAACTTGAGTTCGGGTCACTGGTGTTCCCAAATCGAGGGTTAGTCATGTAGTGGTTTCCACGAGGAGTCCATCTCTCTCTGCCGTAAGAGTTTTGGGAATTGCAATCAACCTCAATCATATTTAGTGTGCATAAAAGCCACTGTTTTAAAAAATGGGAAATCTGAAGTAAGATCCACAGAGATCTCCTGCAGAGCCAAGGCTGTCCGTATTAGTTACATCTGTTGCTGTGATAGAATACCACAAGCAAGGCAGCTTCCAGAAGGAAAGGCTTATTTGGGCTTATGGTTCCTGAGGGCTAGGGATCCTTATGGCAGGGAAGCGCAGCAGCGTGCAGCAGGCGTGATAACTGGAACTGGATGCTGAGAGCTCTCTCATTGTGAGTCATAAGTACCACCCCCCAACACACACACACACACACACACACACACACACACACACACACACACACAGAGAGAGAGAGAGAGAGAGAGAGAGAGAGAGAGAGAGAGAGAAATGGCAGGGGGCTTTGAACCCTCAAAGTCCATCCCCAGTGAAGAACTTCCTATAGCAAGACTGTACCTTCTAGACCTCCACAGAGAGTGCCACCAGGTGTTCAAATCCACGGGACTGTAGGGGACATTCTTATTTAAACCACAACACCGTTACTACCATTTGCTCAACAAAAGGCTCATGGCAGTGTACTCATTCTGGGGGTAGGTGGGTGGAGGGTCAGCAAAGAAAGCAGAGCCAGGAGGATTGTAAGGTACAACTGCCAAACCAGTGATGGCAGAGGGCCAGAGGTGAGCTTTTTCCTGTGCTATGAGCAGTCTGGGATGGAAGAGAAGATTATGAGTGGGGACTCTTGAAAGACACAGAATTAGAAAGATCTACCTGAGAGATTCATGATGGGCTGGCCGCAGGCATTTAATGGAACCTGTGTTGCTAAGGGGTGGATTGACTTGTTCATAAGGCCCATTTTGTCCAGTTGTTTTTCTAATTTCCTCTCAAAATACGGTGCAAGCATTATCCTAAAGAGGCTCCCACACCCACTTGTCCACCTGCCTGTGGAATTAGGAGCTCCTCCTGGGTACTCATGGAGTGTATTGTGTGCACACAAGCTACACATGCACAGGCTGAGCCTGGCTCACCCTAGGTGAGCTTTTCAAGGACCTGTGGCTTTCATTTCTGTCCACAGTGGCAGGTGCACAGTAATGCAACTTACAGAACAAATTTTATTTGTGGATAATCCATACCCTTCCTGCATACGTGTCATGTGTGGTGTCTTAGTTAGGCTTACCATCACTTTGATGAAGGACCATGGCCAAAAGCAAGTTGGGGAGGAAAGGGCTTATTTGGCTTACAGATCAATGTTCATCACTGAAGAAAGTCAGGACAGGAACTCAAATGGCAGGAACCTGGAGGCAGGAGCTAATACAGAGGCCACAGAGGGGTGCTGCTTATCGACTTGCTCCTCAAGGCTTGCTCAGCCTGTTTACATAGAGAACCCAGAACCACCAGCTCAGGAATGGCACATCCCACATTGAACTAGACCCTCTCCCCTTGATTACTAATTAAGAAAATGCCCCACAGGCTTGCCTACAGCACCATCTTATGGAGGCATTTTTCTCATTTGAGGTTCTTGTCTCTCAAATGACTCTAGCCTGTGTCAAGTTGACGTAAGACGAGTGACCGCATGTGGCTAGTCACTCTTGTCAGGAGCAAACCATAGTGTAAACTCACAAGATTTGTTAGGGCTGCCAGGCTCAAGTGTGTTCTGCTTCCAGATCAGCTCTTTCTCTGGGTTGAGCCTGCTAGGGGCCTTCCTCTGGTGGCCTGCATCCTTCCCTCATCACAGTCACTGTCTACACCAGCTGGCCTGCCACCTTGGCTGCCCTTTGGCTATTATTCCTAGGGCAACAGGAACAGGAGACTGCAAAAGCCATCTTTTTCTGTGGAGGCAGGGCTTAGTGATGCGGAGAGCTCCGCCAGTGTAAGGCTGGCATTCTTGCTGCAGCAGGTAGAGGAAAGCAGAGACACACCGCACTCCTCCGCTGAGCCCCTGCAAACACTTTTCTCTTTAAATGGGTAGTAGAGTAGGAGACACTTTAACATTGGTCTTTTATGAAGACTAATACTGCTTGGTCATAAGGCTGTTTTTTTTTTTTTTTAAATCAAAGCCCAAGGGGACCTTTAACCGTAGCGGAAGCCTCCTCACTTAAAGCATGAAGGTTAAACAATAAAAACTAATTTTCTATTCCCAGAATACCCATTGCCCTTCCAGGAAAAGCATCACTCTGCTTCATGAAAACAAGGACACATAGCTCCTCAGCCCCTTGGTGTGAAAAGTACATTAACAGTTGTAGGCGAGTGTCCCTCCCACTCTCTGCTGGAAGAAATGGCACCTCTGTGGCTGCTGTGGCCAAGTCCTTCACCCGGAGCTTTCAGAGACTTGCATGGCAGTTGCTGAGGGAACAGGTAGAGGTCAGATCCTTGGGGTCAGTGGGGTGAGACACCCCTTAGGCCTTTGCCCTCTCCTCTTCCTGCTGGGCTGCTGGTCCTTCCTGGTTGCTTCCGTTCTGAGCACTGTCCTGGGGTTGGGGGCTCTGCCTAAGGAAGCCAGGGGTGAGGGGTGTCTTCTGTTGTGGACCTGCTCAGGTAGAAGACTGCTGTAAGGATGTGTTCGAGCTGTCATCACTCTCTCCTCCTAAGGGTCTGGACCATCATCAGTGCATCCAAATCTCTCTCTCTCTCTCTCTCTCTCTCTCTCTCTCTCTCTCTCTCTCTCTCTCTCTCTCTCTCTCGGAGTGTTACCTTTAGGGTCAGAGAAAAGCTGAGGTAAGGATTCTGAGTCCTTCTTCAGCACAGCAGTAGCTGCTCTTTCCATGCCTGGGACTGCTACCTGGAAGTAAAGGCCTCGTGGCTGAAGACAATCCACTACAGAAATGCTAGGGCATTCTAGCTAAGTGTGAGACCAAAGCAGGAAGGATATACATTGCAGGTTAAGGGTTCTGTTTGCAGTTAAGACAGTTAAGAATGAGTTCCTGCTTCTCCTGTGTTAAGTCCTTGCAAGTTAAGGTTTCTATTTGTAATTAAGAGTAGCTCCTGTTTCTTAGATCTGATGTAAGCTGCGTGCCACCCTGTTCACGCGATATGTGCATCCTTATTCTTGTTCCTTCCCTTTCACTGTATCTCTCTAACAATGTTTAGCAGCCAACTCGCTTGCCCAGTGAACATCTTATCTCTTCTGTAAAAGGGACTTCAAGAAGCCAGCAGGGGATGCTCTCTCAAATCTCCACTCAGGGTAAGGCAGATGGCTGGCTAATTCCAGGTGCACTCCAAATACAGCTTGCTTTTAACTGGGACAATTGTGGATTTGGCCTTTTCTCCTCAAGATTCTTGAGCTTAACATAAAAAAAGCAGCAGGTGTCAAAGGTATTCCACGACTGTAAGTCAGGTTCTGGCATCTAGCACCATCTGAAGATGCTCTACATGCCCTAACCCCCAGCATTGCTAGCATCCTTGAGGGAGGAAGCACACGGGGGGGGGGGGGGGGGGGGAAGAGTTATGAAGCCAGGCAGGCAGCTCAGCGATACACAGTTACTGTTTTCTTTGCACCTGCAAGACTCCAGGTTTTCTCCTCATCCTAAGCAGTTTTCTGAGTCTGTAGTTGTGGAAGGACAACTGGATGCCTTACGACACTCAATCTCCTAATCATGTACTTGGTTGCTCTGGCAACCAGCTTCCATCCCCCTGAGCTATCTCATTGGCATAAATAGGCCTGGTTGAGAAAGGTTTATGAATAACAGAAGATGCTTCTGTCACTTTTGTCATTAAAGAAATGCCAGGAATTTTAGGAGCGGTGTGCCAGGAACTGTGGATACAGACCTATGTATATATTCTTTAAATCTCGTGCTAAGGGACCCAGCCATGGAGGGTCTCATTTGTACTTGCTCCTGAGGCTGCCAGGCGTTTCTCAGCAGAGGAGGGGCACGCTCCCTTTGGACTTAAGATGCGTATTCCAGCAGCCACGCGAGCATCAGTTTCTGACGCAAAGACTGGGAGAGAGGAGGTAGATAGCGATTGCTGTCTTCCCAAGGAGGAGTGATGGGAGCTCAAAGGCTGTGTGGTACTGGGCCTGGGAGGAGGAAATGGGATTTCTGAGGTATTTACCAAGCAGAAGTCAGCAGGGACTTCCCCGACAGGAGTGGAAATGGGCTATTCATTTTCAGAAACACCTGGAGTGTGGCATTCACGTGCTAACTGGCGGATGAATGCACTGTTCCTGTAACTAGGTTGGAGAAGAATTGCATGAAGGGTATCATTAAGATGTTAAAATGAATGCATTACATATGTTAACAAGTGTGTGAACCCTGTATTATATCTGGCAAGTGGGGTGTTAAATCCTTGTTCAACCAGCCAGATGTCCCTGCAGCTGCTGTGGCATTGCCGAGGGAGACAGCCACCTGAGACCCTTGCTGCTGACTAGCACCAACAGTGTCTGGAGCATCTGGCTGTACAAATTGCTTCTTCCGGGGATTTGATTGACAGGTACCCCATGGATCACATGACTCATATCGTGGCACAGGTGGGATTTCAGACGGATACACCCAAACTCCAGCAACCTGACCTTTCCATGCAGCTGAGATATATTTTTATTGTTTGGAAGGATGAAATCAAAATTGCAGTCAAACAAACGTAAGACCAATTGAATCACATATACTCAGTGTCTTGCTCTCGTAGTTATTTAGCATCGTTTTTAAGGGCAGGCTTAGAAGTTGGCTGCGTTTGGCAAAAATTTCTAAATCATTTAAAAAGCTCACAGGGGTCTGAAGGGAGCTGGGTCCTAGCAGACTGGATGCTTTCCTTATCATACCCCTGGGAACTGCACTTCTTGGATGTGCCGGTTAAGAGAAGTTGAACAGAGGCCACAGTGGAGACCACAGTTACACAATCAATTGATCTTGTGTAGGCTTGTTCCCTGGAGGGGGTAGATTGTGAAATCCCAACATTTTTTCCTATGAGTTAAACTACACTTGAAATTAAGGGGGGAAAAAAATCAAATCAGTTGTTTTCCTGTCTCTGCAGATGCACTCTGACAGTAAAGATGAAAAGTTAGTAAAATATAATTCAAAAGATAGCACTCAGCGGCCGGGTGTGGTGGCGCACGCCTTTAATCCCAGCACTGGGGAGGCAGAGACAGGTGGATCGCTGTGAGTTCGATGCCAGCCTGGTCTACAAAGCGAGTCCAGGACAGCCAAAGCTAACACAGAGAGACCCTGTCTTGAAAAACAAACCAAACCAACCAACCAATCAAACGAACCAACCCAAAAGATAGCACTCAGTATTGAAACTTCCTCATTCCTTTTGAAATCCTGAATTCCTGTCTTTTGGTGTCCAGGAGGCGTCAATTTGGGGCAATGTCCACTAGGTGGCACTGTGTCAGAAGGTTTCTTTTATCCTTGGCTGCAATTTTCCTTTTGGCTGCCTACTTGACTCAGTTTCCTTTCCTTCTGTTTTGTTCCCTTTTCTTGTTCTGTTAAAGCGTAGTTTAAGCCTAAATTATGCTTATCTAAAAATGAATACTTTAAAAAAGAGACTGCTTGTTACAGTTTGACCATAAATAAATTCATTCGTTCATGAAGGTTCTTATTAACTCTCACAGGTAAAGATTCTTGTTGTCCTCCGTAGTTTATAGGAACCAGGGTGGTGTGTGTGTGTGGTTGTGTGTGTGTGTGTGTGTGTGTGTGTGTGTGTGTGTGTGTGTGTGTGTGGTGTGTTGTGTGTCGCAGGTTTAAGTGTAAGGAGGTATTTATGCTTAAATATGAGGGATTAGAAGTGTGGCTGTGAGATTTCACCTTTGAGTGAACGTGGGTACTAACAAACACCCACTTAGCAGCCCTGTTTCTCAATGCCTACTGGATGTTAGAATCCACCTTGCATCATCTTTTGAAAAATATCAAGATGGTATGAGACCAGTGCCTGTGAACAGGCCCAGGGCAATCCCAAAGTTAACTCCAAATCGAAGCGGTGTCCACTGTTTGGATGCATCGAATTCTACCTACAATAATTTGTGTGTGCACACGCGCACACAAATGCATGTGCAAAGGTGTGCTTGTGTATGGGTGTGAGTGTGTGTGGGAGCCAGAGGTCATCTGGGCCTATCCTTCCGAAGTCACCACCTTGGTTCATTAGGACAGGGGTCTCTCATCGGCCCAGAGGTGATGATTAGGCTGGTAGGCTGTCCAGAGAGCTCCAAAGACCAGCTTGTGAGTGGTCAGGTTGAAAGAGTGCACTGATGCCTAGCATTTCTGGTTCTTTAATTTTAAACAAACAAACAACAAACAAACAAGCCACTGGGTCTGGGGATTAACTCAGAAGTTCTTGTTTACACTATGCCAATTAAGCTATCCTTAAGTTAAGTTTATTTTTTTTAACAGTCTCAAACCCATAGACTGAGTTGATGGTATTTAATAATTACCCATTAATAGCAATTTCGTTGGGGTTCAAAGACTGAGGTGGAGACATATATGTTACAGTATTCTGTGTGTGTGATCTGAGGTCACAGAGTCATTGTAAGATCCCTTTTTGGTATTGAAACTTCCTTCCTGGATTTCTGAGAGGAATTGCCATCCTCCAACACTCTAGAGAAATAACACAAAAGCATTACCTCCCGGGTCTCTAACGAGAGCTCTAATTCATCCTGGGACATGAACCCTTTTTTCCCCTGACAGCAGGCATTGAAAGTGCTTCTGAGAGGTGCTATTTATTGAATTTTCTTGTAACTAAATGGGTCCGTGGCAGCTCTGACCTAGAAGCCACTGATTAAATGGGCGAGGAAAGTGCATTCCCAGGGGAGAGGGAAGAAAAAAAAATGTCCCTGCCCATTTAATCAGGGGCTTCAGTCTGCTGCTTTGGTCTGGGTCTCAAGCCTTAAGATAATTTGCTCATTTGCCCGTGTAGAAATCCCTGCAAAGGGGATTTGTCAATCTCAGCTGAGGCAGCCACAGCTCCTTGTCTGTTAGAAATTCAAATGAGAGCCTCCAGCACAGGCCTCTTGGACCTCAGACTGTGTGAGCTCGCAGTCCTCCCAGATGTCGGACACACCACCTTCGGTTTTGAGAGTCGCTGCACTGGCCACAGCAACGTTTTTCTCTATGGTGAGGCTGAGTGTGTAGACATTTATTTAGGGAACAGGTTTGTAGGAGGAATGTGCCACGCTTCTCTCCTGACAGCAGAGCAGGTCAGAGCTAGTGGGAAAATGAGGGAATAGCTTTAAGCCTCCGAATAACTCTGTCTCCAAGATGCCTATTCTAGTCAGGTAAAGATATATATGTGATGTCTATATGTAGATACGCACAATGGATATATAGAAAATGTATATATAAATGTATAAAGTTATGCACAATGTGTAGTGATGCACTCTGTATATAGAAATGCATAGGAATATATGTAGTTATAAAAATTCTCTCTCTCTCTCTCTCTTTCTCTCTCTCTCTCTGTGTGTGTGTATGCACACGCATGCACACTTGTGTGTGCATGAAGCAAGCCAAACCAGGAAATTCCAGAAATTGGGACACTATTGTGAATCCTGAGAAGAGACCTGTGAGGCCAGAAGTCAGCAGGAGTAGGGAGGGAAAAGAGCAAACTGAGATCCATCGCATTGTTCAATGCCAGGGGCCACCATCTACTTAAAATCTCCCTATAGTGGGACCCAGGTGTAGGTCAAGGCGGAGGCTGACCGTACGTGACCTCTGTGGATTTATGGTAAACAGAATAGACTCTTATCTCCTTTGGGGGTCCCGAAGGCAGAGAGAATAGTCAAGAAGAATAAATATTCTCTCCAGATCGCTTCTCACCGACAACACCTGAACTTGTGTTATTCCATCTTACCCGTTTGTTGGTCCGACTGTGTCGCTGAAAGCCTTGCTTTCTGGTTAGGGAGAATTCTCTTTCCATGGTCTGTTCTGCAGACATCTCGGAATGGTGATAGCCAGCCGGATGTTCATCACAGTAAGAGGGAAATGGGACATTGTCCCATGCAGACAGCATCCAGGTATCTGATTTTACTGGGCGCTCAGCTGGTTCCCCACCTGCATTGTCTCATCTAACCTTCCCAGCTGGGCTCCTCTTTAAGCTGAGATTTGAACCAAGGCAAAAGCTAGAGCTTTGAGCCGCTCTACCTCATGGGGCGTTTCATGTTAGCCAATGTCTGAACTGCGTGAGCACATGGTGGTAGAGACTTCTACACCTGGGAGCTCAGGTGAACATGCAATCACCTACACCTGTCTATGTATATTCAGTCTTTCTTTTCTTGGCAGATGCATCAAGACTTTGCAGCAGTATTTTTAAGTTAATTATCAGCATTCTAAAAGCTCTTAGACCTTTATATAGTACTTTAAACACACAGGCTTAAGAAAAAACTTAACCCCTGGGAGGCAGGTATCATTCTCTTTCTTGTGGGCTGAGCCTCTGATAAGAATTCTCTCTGAGTTCCATAAAAAGAGGCCAATTGCAGACTGAAGAGAGCGAACTTATCACTTTCTGGCTCTCTTTATTTCTGTTTGTGTACCTGTTACAGATTTTTAATTATGCTCAATTATTTTGTTTCATAATTTAATTTGTCTTTTTGCTCTCTTTTATTGCCCCAAAGGTTTTCTTTGGTGATGGTGGTGGTGGCGGCAGTGGCGGGGTGTGAGTGTGTGTGTGTGTTTGTGTACACACATGTGTGTGCATGAGCACACTGGACTTTCTAGCATTTTAAGGGTTCAGAGTCTAGGAATATGAGATCCAGGGATTTTGCAGCCTCTTGAATTTCTGGGCTCATTTTAAAGCATCCTAGCTGATTTTACATGCTGTAGTCCTGCATTATTTGTTTATTTTATTTTACTGCTTTACAAGAATAATGAGTTTATGGATAACGCTCTCTTTTATTTTAGGAATTACAACATATTGTCGGGCCACAACGCTTCACAGGAGTCCCAGGTAACTATGAGCTCGTATGAGTGTTTGAAGTCCTGTACAGCCTGTAATCTTTAGGCTTACCTGGTTCTGTCATCCCCAGCTACGATGGAGGGCTCATGGTCCGAGCTGACCCAGAGGGGCAAGTCGGAGCCTCATCAGCCTTTTGCTCATCTCACTATTAATGCTGCCAACATCCCGTCGGGTAAGTTATTATTCACACCCAGCCTGAAAACATTTCAACTCTCCATTCATCAGCACATGGCCATGCTCACACCCATGCTTAGCCTGTTACTGAACCTTCTGGGTCTTGACCTCTAAACCCAAGGAAGGAGGCAAACCCTTCCATTGAGCCCTGCCTTGTCAATCATGTCACACTCCACACCATCCCTGTATTCATTTTCAGGTTGTGCAAGTGGATTCTTATTTTAAGTACCTGCCAGTTGGGAACACACAGCATTGCCCACAACGCCCATCTGTTTTCATTCAGGAAGTAGATTAGTTTGGTATCAAACGCATCCCCGTTGCTGACGTCCTTGGTGGATGACTTCATTCAGGGAGCCTGAGATTATTTTTTTCCATCAAGGAAGGCTATACAGGGGCCTTGCAGATGACAGCGGTCCTCCAGAAGCTGAGGTGTTCTGTCCCTCCGTCCCATACTTAGCCTCCCACTCCCTGGTAAATATTTAGTTTAGTGGACCAGAGACCTGATTACTTTTGAAGTAGCCCGTAGCTACTTTACTGTGCTAGGTAGTCAGCATAGCCACACTGGCTCCTCACCATGAGCCAGGCAAAGATGAAGGGTCACAGTGAATACTGGGGCAGAGCGGTGGGTGAGTGTCACCGCTAGCACCAGTACTATTGTGTCCTACATACCAAATGCCTCCTATGGCTGAAATCTTTTGCTCCCTGTTCTTTCTCTCTCATCCTCACTACAACGTAGTAATTAGCACTCAGATTGTTCAGACAGGGACACAGTGCTTCGTACAGTTTATCCTTTGCTTAAGGTCCCTGTGGTAACAGGATTAGAAGTTGACTTTCCACTCTCCGAACTTGCGAGCTTGGTGCTGTACATTTTCATAGAAGCAGGCTCACAAGGTGCTTGTGTTGACTGGCTTTGTCAGGAGGGGGTAACCCAAGGGTCATATGTATTGTTGTAAGAAGTAGATTATAGTTTGGTATCCAATGACAAGGGCTCTAATGACTGCTTGGGCCTGTGACCTTGGGCAAAGTACCAGAGTCTTTACCTCAGCTGTAAAAACCCACTTGTGAGACAGCTATAGATACTACATTTTGGGCTGGAAGGGGGGCATATTACACTCAGTAGATGCAATTTACAATTATTACGTGAACTCAACTAAGTCATTATGTAAATTCCACTTTGTTCTACAAATGGCTTAAGGCAGGACTTTTTTTTTTTCTCTTTTATGAGTTTAAACTTTTTGAGTCTTTTAAACAATAAAAGTCCATTTTTCAATAAATAATTTTGAGCCGTTATCACCGCGTAGGCCTTAGAGATTTTTTTTTTTTTTCGAATGAAGATATAAAAAGTAAGAAACCAATTCTCTAGGCTGCCTGTTCTGATCCTGTCCATAGCTGCCTCCACTGACAGGCTCCCTGTCTGTGTGCACCTAGTGGTGGAGCTATACTAATTTTCTCTGAGTGGGAACACTAGTTTGCATGCTCACAAAGGCAATTAAATTAATACCCGTGCGCCGGCTGCGTGTGCTGTGAATGTACCCTGCATTTATCTGTTCAGTTCACTTTAAATGGCACAGGATAAATATTGCCTGAGAGCGGGTGCCAAAGTCGGCTTGGCAACGGCAAGCATGTTTTAGTTATAAAGCTCCCTCTGCAGGCACCTAGAATCCAATCAGTGTCCAAAAAAAAAAAAAAAAAAAAAATCCAGGCAAAACTCCTGGTTACAACAGCTCTTTGGTTTAGGGCGCAGGGAAATGAACCATTCCAAGCTTCTGTTTAAGAAAATAGAGTTAGTTGCTGTGGTTGGGCCCACCGCCCCTTTAACCTGTTGTTTTCCCAATGCTGGCCAGTACCTGTGACTCAGAGGAAGTTGGCTTGTATTTGCTATTTTTATTTTAGAGAGCTGTTACATATTTATTTATGCACAAGGAGACACAATCTGTCATGTGCGGACTGTTACCTTCTGCACTTTCAAAGTTTCCTGAGTAAAATGTGGCAGGAAGTACTTGGGGAGGGGCTCAGACTATGCGATTTTCCTTAGGAAGCTGTGCAGGCTAAATGTTTGCTGAGGTCCCTTTCCAACATCTAGCAGCTGGGAGCCCAGCAGAGAGCTGAGGAGGTCAGCCAGGCTGGGCTAAGAGGTCCTCAGCATGCCTCATTAGCGATAGAAATACTGGCTGCCAGGGCAGGCCTTCTTCACCTTGCTATTTTCTCATCTGTTCTCCACACTGTTATCTTTTGGCTAGTCACTGTCTAACTTTCTAGCTTTTCTCCTGTGGGTTTTGTGAACACCCCACTGTGCTTCAGTACTTTTTTTTTTTTCTCACCAACAGTAGCGTCTCTTTCTTTGACCCATTTTTGATCCAAACCTTCCTAGTTTTCTGGTTCTTCTGTTTCGCCATCTAGCTCAGCTTTGCTGAGCATCACGAGCCTCCGCAGCTTTTGTGAGGCAGTTCCTTGTCACCGATGTCCACCCTGTTCTTTGCGGTGGGCAGCAATGGAAAGGCCACGTTCGATATGCTTACTTCTCTCCCCACCATCAGTGGTAAGCGTCCTGAGGGCCTAACTAGTTGGCAAACGTCTTCATTACAGACAGAGTGAGAGTCCATAGAAAACAGCACACTAAGGTGTCCTTCTGTCAGATCGTCAGGAGGAATCAAGTGTTGAGAACAGGAATGGAGAAAAATCAGAGAGGCACATCATAGTATGGACAACGCATCCTCCCCTTGACTCACTGAAGTGTGAGGGTGGTACTCGATCAGGGTTCCTGTCTTTTCTCACCACTATTTTGTATTACTTTCTTCCCTTCCTTAGCCGTATCTCACTCAGACATGAGTTGGCCCATCCCATAGAAAGAAGGAACTTCACTTTGGTAATTTATCTCGTCTATACATACATACGTGATAGTTGAATGGAATGTAGTACAAGAATTGGCTGAGAAGCTGGGAAATGTGGAGTAACTTGAGATGGGAGTATCTTGAGCCTTGCTCATGGATTAGATGACTACCTACCAGGTTGGAGGAGCTGTCATGTCAGCGTTGTTGATGATGATGATGATGATGATGATGATGATGATGATGATGTAGTGAGTAGGCTCAGGCTCGAGCAGGCCTTGACATTTTCACTTGGCACAGCTGACTCTGGGCAGAGCTTGGATAAGACCACCAACGGGAAAGGAGGACAAATGCTGTCCAGCGCCTGGAGGCTGGCGACTGTAGCAGCCCTGCTGTGTGTGAACTTTGAGAACCCTCTTGTCCTCTTTGGAACCATGGTTCTCAACTGGAACCATTGTTTTCTTGGTCATTTAATGATGGGATATTCCACTCATCTCCCCTCTCCCGCTTTTCCCGTCACCTGTGCAGTTTCTGCTGTAGCTTGATTTGGAGGTCCTCAGAACACATCCAAGAGACTATAGACCATTGTCTGGTTCACCCTCTGACGCCCTAGGGAAAGGTACAGGTGTTCAAAGTTTCCCAGGACTCAGGCCGCCTTTGGAAAGTAGACCGTGGAGGTGGTATTATTATTGTTATTGTTATTATGTATGAAAGGATCTCCTTGGATCCACCAAATGAGAGAGTTGTCAACTTTCATGACTTGGAATCTAGTTCATGGGGTGGTGTCTTCAACATCTATGCTTGGACTTATTTCTTTTATTCTTATACAATCATTTATGTATACTGTTGCATAAAGCAGTAGGTTTCCTAATGTCATTTTTTTGTTCAAGTGTAACGTGTGTTTTGACTTTATTCATTTTCCATCACGCCCCATTGCAAATAGTACCTCTTCTATTTGCTTGGTTGAGGTGTGTGTGTGTGTGTGTGTGTGTGTGTGTGTGTGTGTGCGCGCGCGCGCATGTCTTCTAGTTCTATACATGAGCAAGAACTTGTAATGCTTGTCTTCTCTGGGTTTCCCTGAATGATTTCTGTCAAGACTATCTAGTTACTATACTAACTACCATCTCCAGACTGACAAGTTGCAGGCAGCATGACAGCCAACAATATTTTTTTATGCTGCAGAAACAAATTATCCCTTGCTCCCCTAGTCTGAGAGCTGCCGTGTTTTGTCTTGCTCACTCCAGAGAGATGCATGTTAGTTTGGTATAACTCTTCATAAAATCCTTGAAGAAAAGATGTGGCTTGGACCTTTCCATGGTTCTGTAAACTTTCACCTGATCAATTATCACTTTTTCCCCCAGTAGAATAACATAAATTTCCACATAAGTACACATATTGAATAATTCAATTTATAATAGAGGTACTCCCAATTTATTTTTATTTTTTCTGACACAGGGTTTCTCTGTGCAGCCTTGCCTGTCCAGGACTCTCTTTGTAGACCAGGCTGGCCTTGAACTTGAAGGGATCCACCTGCCTCTGCCTCCCAGAGTGCTGGGATTACAGGCGTGGGCCACCACACCCGGCTGGTATTCCTGACTTTTAAAGACCTAGACATACGCATCCAAGACCTGGGCTATGAAAGACATTCGCACACAGCCGACTTAGAATGTTCTGTAGAACTTGGATTTCACCGGAAATAGTAGCACAGTGGTCCCTCATCATGTCCTATCATGGACCAACTAGGGTTGTAGAAGAATTGAACCTTGGGAGTGATTTCAAGATATTTTGATGTGATTGATCGCATGAAGTCAGTTGCTGGGATATCTTGTCTTGGAGCCTATGTGGGGTTGGCTACTCAGTTGTGTGCGACTCCGACTGAGGTGGGGGTAATAGATGGTGACACAGGTGGAGTCTGGCCTCCCCATAGCTTCTGTGATGCTGATTCTCACATCCTTTACACATCCCTGTCCATGAACTAAAGAAAGGCTAAGCTATACAAGGATGGAAGTTCTCTTCCTGTACAAATTGGCTTCTTTCTGCTCTGAATTGATGCTGGCTAATCCCCCTCTTCAACTCAGAATGGACTGCTTCTGTCCAGGGGCCTCAATTGTCTCCTTTTTCTGTTCCCGGGTTTGGTAGCTCCTCCATGGAGTTAGTTTTGATCCCTCTCTGTGGGAGTAACTTGTTCTTTGCCTCTGTAAATCTCACAGAAATCCGATGCACTTCCTTCATGCTTTGCTTCTTTTCTGGACCATGTTGTATTATCACTTGTGTTCTATAGCTTCTTTGAGGGCAGGAATAGAGGATTTTTGCTTCTGTGCCTCCAGAGTGCCTTACAGAATGCACTGAGCACATCTGAATGCACCTATACCCATAAAGGAAATGAGCATCAAGGGAAATTACTGTGTTGTGACAGGGTCTGTTATTTTAGCATATAACACCACCTTGCCGGCCTACATGATAAATAAGGAAGTTTTCTTACCCAAGTAATGGACTCTAAACCCTGTGCCTCTGTTTTCTGTAGGTTCCCATAAAGTCAGTTTGTCCTCTTGGTACTACGATCGGGGCTGGGCCAAGATCTCTAACATGACTTTAAGCAATGGAAAACTGAGGGTTAACCAAGATGGCTTCTATTACCTGTACGCCAACGTTTGCTTTCGGCACCATGAAACGTCGGGAGACCTAGCTACGGAGTATCTTCAGCTGATGGTATATGTCGTTAAAACCAGCATCAAAATCCCAAGTTCTCATAACCTGATGAAAGGAGGAAGCACCAAATACTGGTCAGGAAGTTCCGAGTTCCACTTCTATTCCATAAATGTTGGAGGGTTTTTCAAGCTACGAGCTGGTGAAGAAATCAGCGTCCAGGTGTCCAACCCTTCCCTGCTAGACCCGGATCAAGATGCAACATACTTTGGGGCTTTCAAAGTTCAAGACATAGACTGAAACTTGTTTTGTGGTGCATTAGCATGTATATCCGAGATGTCTGGAAGCTTTCTAGAAAAAAAAAAAAATGGAAGATGTAAATAGGTGTGTAAGACTACTAAGAGGTATGACGTAAGAGGTATGACGCACATTGTACAGAACTCCTGGGCCCCTCTCTTGGCCCCATACAGGGCATGCATATGTAAAGTCAATAGGAGGTGTTAGACTCGCGATGGGTACACAATGGTTTTACAATTTAGTGATGAATTCTTAGAATTGAAGCAGATTGGAAGAAGTACAGTGATGCTTATGAAAAAATTGCATGTGAGCTATGAGAGGAGTCATAGTCTGTGGGTGTATCCTGGCCATATGCCACTGAGAACCTCAGATTTAAAGAGGGTGCCGTTTCATTGCAGACAAATCATAGTTTGGAGGGTTACATTCTTTTGAATTGTTACATCATGCTGGAACCTGCAAGTAAGTACTTTTTTTCCTAGTGAGGAGAGAAAAATATATGTATTTTTATATAATATCTAAAGTTATATTTCAGATGTAATGTTTTCTGTGCAAAGTATTGTAAATTATATTTGTGCCATAGTATTTGATTCAAAATATTTAAAAATGTCTCACTGTTGACATATTTAATGTTTTAAATGTACAGATGTATTTAACTGGTGCACTTTGTAATTCCCCCGAGGAAGCTTGTAGCTAAGGGGAAAGAGTATTGTTTCTGGCGACCACATGCAGTTTATTTCTTCATTCTTTTTAACTTAATAGAGTTTTCAGACTTGCCGAGCATATGCAAACAAAAAAAATTAAAATGAATACCTTGAATAATAAGCAGGATGTTGGTTACTAAGTTCCTTTCAAATTCAGAAGCTAATTGACTTTAGGAGCTCACATAGCCAAGAAGGATTCAGAGCAGGCTACTGAAATCTGTCAGGCGTATTTATGTAATTATTGAACAGGTATCTTTCTACAAGAGCTACACATTGTAAATTTTTGTTTCCTTTTTTTTAAAATACTGTGGTTCATCATCAACAAATACATTCTACTTTTTAAATTTAGTGAAAGTTATTTTATTATACTGTACAATAAAAGCATTGTCTCTGAATGTTAATTTTTTTTGGTACATAAATAAATTTGTATGAAACCTGCCTAATGGTTTTTGTTCTTGTTTGCTTTCATGTGTGCCTTGGTCTGCGATCCTGTTCTTTCCAGGATGATAATACAGCTTCTATCTTTCTCCAAAGGTTACTGGGAGAAGTGCAGATTTAATTAAAAACTAGGAACAGATTCAATTAAATTAATGAACCTTGGAATTTGAAAAATAATTTGCAAGGGATTTGTATGCAAGGGTGTAGCCAGAGAGAAAAACAGGATCCTCGCTCAGAAAAAAAAAGTTTGCTCTGCTTGTGGCGTGACAAAAATATGGACCTTTGACCTGGGAGACATAATATGTTCTCCCTTACCGCAGTAAAGAGGGGCTCCCTTTGGCCTGGACCCAGTTCCTCATGGGAATTTATGGATGAGCTGTCTAAACCACACTGGTTACTACTCATGCAAGGCAGAGACAAGAAAACAGCCAGCTTAGGGAGGCACAGGAAGCCATTATTTGAGGTACTTGTCATTTGCAGGTAAGTGTGTCTTTTGATGATGGTGACAGCGTAGAACGGGGGTGGGGGCGGGGAGGAATAGCGATGCTACAGAGGAGAAATCATAAATTTTAAACAGCAGAGCTACCATGGTGTTGGCCAAGATACACTTACTACTTTACCTCTGTCAGTAAGTCTGAGTTCAACAGCGCAAGGCATGACTTGGGTGTTGTGTGTCCGGATGGCGGCTGCCTGTGTTAAGGAATGATTTCGGCCAGCAGGGAAGCTTCTGAGGCTTCTACAGACAGAGGATCTTGTCACGGCCTCATTTACCACCCGCATTATAACCTGCTCCCGCATTATAACCTGCTCCCGCATTATAACCTGCTCCCGCATTATAACCTGCTCCCGCATTATAACCTGCTCCCGCATTATAACCTGCTCCCGCATTAAAACCCTGCTCCCGCAGTTTCCGCGTGCTCGGTTCATATTAAGTTGTTGAGCTAAGCGCAGGACCAGGTACCGTGGTTACTATGGCAGTTCTCCCAGCCCTGGGATTACAGTCAAGTGGGGTGTCAGGTTATGCCAGATAAAGTAAGAAGCATGTCTTGCTTGATCCAAATCTTGGGAGCCACCGAATCTAAAATGAAATATCGGAACAAAAGCCTACAGTGTGGATACAGAATATCAATTATTAAGTTTTACTAGAGGGGCGGGAGCAGCATGTTACTCTCAGACTGTGTGACAAACACCTGAGGAGATCACCTTAGGAGTAGAACGGTTTATTTAGGGGCAAGATTTTATTGGTTTGACTCCATCATGTTGGGGAGGTGGTGGAGGAGCAGGACAGGAAGGAAGCAGAGAGCGCACCTACAGGATGGCTCCTGCCCTGGGTCCTCTCAGGAGACAGGTATGCCGACACACCCACAAGTGTGCCTTCCTGAATAGGTCCTTTCCAGTCCAGCCTAGGTGACATTCAAAATCAGCTGTCAAGTGTAACCAACTGGCAGCCTCTCAGAGATGCAGGAAGACAGCTCGAGGATCCCGAGGTGGTTCCTGGGGACCCTCAGAACTCTGAAAGCAACGCAGTATGTTTCATGTGATGCCAAGGAGAGCCTCTGTGGGAGACCTGGGGAATTCAGGCACAGTGTAATGTGTGTATGTGGGGGCGGGGGTTTATGAATACTACCTGCAGGTCCCAGGGGCTTTTTGGGGACAACAATGACATGGTGACGTGTTTAGAAATCAGTCAGTGTTTTCAAGAAAACAATAGAGACTGGCCGTAGTAAGAGCTATGAGGAAGATGCCCCAGTTTGCCAGGCTCTGAGCAGCGGGGTCTACAATGCACACAGATCCGTCTTTGCTTTCTCATCCATCTCTTTCTCATTTCTACTCTCTGTGCTTTAATCCTCTCATCCTCCCCCACCCACCAGACTTCTAAGTCTCTCACTGCCCTGGTTTGTTTTCTGTTGTTGTGATAAAATCCATGACAAAAGCAACTGGGGAGAAAAAAGGGTTATTTGCCTTTCATGCCCCAATTACAGTCCATCGGAGAGTGGGAAGTCAAGGCAGGGGCAGGGGCAGGAATCTGGAGGCAGAGACGGAAGCAGAGACCATGGGAGAATGCTGCTTACTGGCTTGCTCTGCATGGCTTGCTTAGCCTGCTTTCTTGTAGCACCCAGGACCTCCATCCCAGGGGTGGCACCACCCACAGTGACCTGGGCCTTTCTAAATCAGTAAAACAAACCAATGACTTACTCCTGGAGGACAGTCTGATGGAGGTTATCCCTCAGTTGAGGTTTTCTCTTCCCAGATACAGCTCAGTTTGTGTCAAGTTGACAAAAAGTGACCATCATGCTCATGGTCCTTAGGAAACAAGGAGGCTGCGGTGTGGGTCGTTGAGATGATGTCCCTACCCTACCCGGCTGCAACTGAGTAAACATGTGACAAAACAAGGTCAGAAAACCTATGTGTGTCCGAGGTAGTGGATCTGAGCTGCTGGCTCACTGTACCTGCTGCATTCCAGCCCTCTTAACCTGCCAAGTGTGGGGAAGGAAAGCTTGCCAACTCTCAAGTTATCTGTCTTCCTGAATCAATTTTTACAACCACACCAGGCCCGTGCATCCAAGCCACTTTCTAAAAGTCAACATGAAGCCATTCTTACTTAGTGGACTCGCTTTCTCTCTCTCTCTCTCTCTCTCTCTCTCTTCTCCTCTCTCTCTCCTCTCTCTCTCTCTCTCTCTCTCTCTTATCTCATTCACTTACAATTCAAAAAAAATTATCTGGTGTGCATGGGTGTTTTGTCTGCATCATGTATGTGCTTGGTGCCTTTAGAGGCCAGAAGAAATTATCAGATACCCTGGAATTGGAGTCACAGATTGTTGTGAGCCACCATGAGGATGGTAAGAAACGAACTTGGGTCCTCTGGAATAGCGGTCAATGGTCTTAACTGTGGAGCCATGCCATCTCTCTCTATTAGGCCACCTTGAAAACTTCCCTGAGGGAGGTAACCTAGTCCCTTGTTGATTTTGGTGGGGAGCCAGGCACTGCAGACCCGTCCTTTCTGCCTGTGTGTTCTTAGTGGGCTGCTTTGATCTAGCAACACCACTCTACTCAAGGCTTTGGAGGTGCGGAACTTGGGAGTCACTTTGTGATCTTACCTTTGGCCTCTAGGGTCACGATGGGCACACCATGTGTGCATTTCCTTCACTTTGTCTTTGTTAATTGATTTTTCAGCTTCTTTGCTATGAAATTGAAGCGTGTGCTCAGTAACTGCAGTTATGAATGCTAATCAGCTATTGACTCACATTATTACGGCTCAGTCTCATGCCACTTCTTATAATAAAAATGTGCACATGTGTTATATTTCATCTGTAATCCTTTTGATTAATAACAAGCTTATGACAATTCTCTTTTGTTCTTTTTTAAATTTAAAGATTGTGTGTGTGTGTGTGTGTCTGTCTGTCTGTCTGTCTGTCTGTGAGCGGCGGGGAGGGGGGGACATTTGTTCAGGGGCCAAAAGTGGCCTTCTGACCCCCTGGAGCTAGGTTTATAGGACATTGTGAGCAGCTTGGTATGGGTCATAGGAACCAAGCCCAGATCCTCTGCTAGACCAGCATGCACTCTTAGCTGCTAATCCACCTCTTTAGCCCCCTTTTTATTTTGGTAACTTGAAATTCTATATATACCTTAGCCATTGCGCCTCTTTTTTGTTGACAAATGTACTATAGGAGCTCGGTACTTTGGCATCTTAACCAGCAATTCCAGCTGCTCTGTTTTAATCAGACATGGACCCAACCAGGAGCACTGGCATCTGAGGACAGAAGATGGATGCCCCAGATCAAGCAAAGAGCACAAATGACTCCTCCTCATCCTCTTGCCTTGCTCAGACCTTCAGCACATCCGATGCTGCCCACTCACCCTGAGGAAGACAATGGTGAGTCAGCTAATCCTTTTTGGAAGGTCCCTCACAGACACACTCTGAAATAGTGTTTTACTATCTGTCAGTCTGGGCATCCTATAGTAGTCCTGTGGATTTGCCTCATAAACTTAACCATCACGCTGCACTGAGAATGCTGAGTCACCTGTAACATAGCTTAGAAGGTGGGTGCGTGGGGGTGGGGGGTGGGGGGTGGGGCTCGTTTGAGAAGCACAGAAGCACTTGGACGATGGCAATAGCGCTTCTCAACTTGATGGGATCAACACGCCCATGAGAGAGTATCTAGATTCAGTTAGTTGAAGTAAGAATGTGTGAGCAGTGCCACTCCCTGGGCCCTCAACTGAATAAAAACCGAGAAAGTGGGCTGAGTGCAAACGCTCATCCTTTTTGTTTCCTGACTGGGCGCCATGGCCAGATGCTTCCTGCTCCTTTCACTCCGACTTGCCTGCCCTGGTGGCCTGGCTGTATTACTGACACTGCGAGCCAAAAAGAACCCTTCTCTTCTTCAGTTGCTCTGGCCAAGTATTTTGCTGCAACAGGGAAGAAAGTAACTGCCACAGCATGTACCATCTCTTCTGTAAGTTTTTCTATCTTTCTTCAGTAATCCCTGTGCTTAGAGTTCTATTAAAACTGTTTCTTAATATTTTCAGTATTGTGTATAAGAAAGTGAATTTGGGATAAAACTACCCAAATCCAAATAGGTGAAAAGAGAAAAGTTCCGAGACAACACTAGAGGAAATGCAAATAATCATCTGCCTAAATGAGGAATTAAGTCCTGAAACAGAACAGGAATCTTGTTGAGTTTATCTAAACTGCCAAAGTTTAAAGGGACTTTCTGTATAAGAGCAGGGTAAGAGAGAGCCCAGCCTTAGCACGGACACATACGAAAGCCAGCCTAGGGCCACCGTCCTCCCTCTGTTTCACTAAGAAACACACTGACCTGACTGCTCCCCCATTGTTAGCACCCGCATCTGTTTAGCGCAGAGTCATGCAGCTCAGGAGGAAGACTGGTGGGACCACCAGGAATCATCCAGACGCTGAGTGGCTGCCCAGATACCAGGGGTCACCATGTGGAAAGAAAGTTACCTGCAACCCCTGGGCACATAGACAACAATACTCCTTTGCGGGGTGGATTCTCAAAGCTTCCATGAAATCCTGTCCTGGAAACTATGACAAGCTTTTGAAGGAGAGAAACCTGTTCTTTAGGATCCCAAGTGTGGGATGGAACGGTCTAGTAAGAGAACAGGTGGTGTTAATTCACTAGCAGGGCAACCACCTCGTGCGGGAGCTTAATGGCTACCAGATGAAAAAGATCCTGTGAACAGACTCTGGGAGGAGCTATATAAATGAGCCCAGAACTGATGGAGAGCGTGGATTGGAGACTTGGGATAGATTTGGCTGTTCATTGCTGCCCTTCAAGATGCTTCTAGAGAAATCCGCTTGAGGGAAGGCTTCAGAGCTCTGGCTCCTGCTGAGGCTCTGGGGTCTTATTACCCCCTGTTCCAGTGGAAGAAATCCTGCGGCTCCGGGTTGGAGAATCGTTCCTCGGGACTGATATCCTTAAGGTTTTGTTTTGTGTCAATTAATCTTCATTTCATACTGTTTTAGTTAATCGGGTTATAATTGACGTATGCTCGGTCAATCAGTTGTTAATAAAATATTTTGGTTAAGAAAATTGAGTCTACAAGCTTTTGACCTCCGAATTAGCTTGATATGGCCGCCGTGACAAATTATCACAAACATGGTGGCTTAGAACCTCATAAACACAATCTCTTTACTTCTGGAGTAGGAGGCTGAAACAAAGCCCCTGGCAGGGCCGCAGCCTGCTTGGAGACTCTGAGGGCAAAGCCTTTGCCTCTTCTGGTTTCCAGGGGTTCAAGGAGTTCCTAGAATCTTCCTTGTTCCAAATTCTGCTTCTTCTTCTTTTTTTTTTTTTTAATATCTAGAATTTTCTTTTTTTTAAATTTTATTTTATTAATTTATTCTTGTTACATCTCAATGGTTATCCCATCCCTTGTATCCTCCATTCCTCCCTCCTCCTATTTCCCCTTACTCACCTCCCCTATGACCGTGACTGAGGGGGACTTCCTCCCCCTGTATATGCTCATAGGGTACCAAGTCTCTTCTTGGTAGCCTGCTATCCTTCCTCTGAGTGCCACCATGTCTCCCCCTCCAGGGGACGTGGTCAAATATGAGGCACCAGAGCCAAATTCTGCTTCTAACCTCTCTTCACTCTTCCCAGTACCTTTACTTCCTTAGTTTCTCATCCTCCATCTGCGCTCTTTATTTCATTTCATGTGTGTGTGCACCAGCATGTGGCAGCGGGAGTATGGAAGGCCAGGGCAGCATCGTCAGGGAGTTGTTTTTTCTCCTCGGTCCTCAGTCTTCACAGCACCGTGCATCTGCATGCTTACCAGCCCCATCTTTTCTTTCTTATAAAGGCAGAGGGCATTAGATTTAGGGTTCACCCTGACCCGTCTGGAAGACCTCGACTTCACACACTGCATTACAACTCATGGCTGTTTGACTAAGGAAGGCCACATTCACTAGCTCCAGGGCTTATAGGACATAAATATGTCTTTTAGTCCGGGCAGGTCACCACCCCAACTACTAGGCTCTCCAAGTATCATGTCTACAATCCCATATGTTCATCCAGCTCTCCCCATTTTTGGGGCGGGACCTTGGCTGGAGGGAGAGGCAGGGCCTGAAGAACTGCAATTATGAATAAGACGAGCAAACTACAGACTGACACATTCCTAGATTTCTACATTTCTAAACCTGTGGAAGCCAATCCCAGGGGATCTACATAAGCACCAGAATGTACTAGGTTGGGGAGGTGGGGTTATGGGTGTTTTCTTTTTCTTTCCTTACTGATGTTACTCTGTTATTGACATCAATAGTGAAGAGCATTGAAACATATTTTCAGAAGATGAAAGAGATTGCAGCTTTCAGAACAATGTAGGTTCTGAGCCATGGGCCCATGTGCTTTTCAAATGGAACGCCGCAGGGCCTTGGACAGAGCACTGGAGAGCAGGAGTATGAAGGAGGCAGCTTTTAGCAAGGGAATAAGTGACTTCCCTCAGCTACAAACAATCTGACACCATTTACAGCCTTTGGCTTGGGTTACACTCAGGATTAAGGGCTAAAACTTCTTGTGGGAGTCAGGTTTAGTCTCCAATATGGACCGCATCACTCCCTCCTAAAACTTGTCTTCCTTTGAACCCTTACCCAGATCTAGCCAAGGGACAGGACATTCTCCACAATCGAGTGGAGAGTGGGGACTGACTTTCACACAAACTCTGGTGCCCCATATTTGACCATGTCCCCTGGATGGGGAGGCCTGGTGGCACTCAGAGGAAGGATAGCAGGCTACCAAGAAGAAACTTGATACCCTATGAGCATATAGAGGGGGAGGAGGGCCCCCTCAGTCACGGTCATAGGGGAGGGGTGTAAGGGGAAAATGGGAGGGAGGGAGGAATGGGAGGATACAAGGGATGGGATAACGATTGAGATGTAATATGAATAAATTAATAAAATATATTTTTAAAAACTTGTCTTCCCTCCATCTCCCCCAATCCAACGCTGAGACCAGGGATCAGGATGATGCTGAAGAAGGCACAAGCACGGTCTTGGATGCCTCGAGTGTCTGTTTAATGGGCTCAGAGCTATGATGCTGCCCAAGAAGGTGAGCATGGTCCTGGATGCCTCGAGTGTCTGTTTAAGGGGCTCAGAGCTAATTTTTCACAGATTGCTTGACAACTTGTTTTCTGTCATCAACGAGGGAGTAAGCAAGACAGAGACAGAGATAAATTAATTGAAATGTTTCTTTAGCATGTAAGTGCTCAAATAGAGATGGTATCCCCATGGCATAGCTATTTAATCAGGTGTGCCTCTTTGTGATGGATTCTTACAAGAAGCTCTAAGTTGCATGGTATTTATTTTGGATGGTATAATAGAGCTTATGGGAAAAGGATTCCTTTTTATAATAGAAATTGTTTCCCATACCCAAGTTCCTATATATGCCCAGGAGATAATGATCATGAGAAGTCTAACCTGGAAGACTACAGTGTCTGCAGACTACCTTCTGTTCTTGGGATAGAGTTAAGCTTATGGTCCATCAGCACCAAAAGAAGTCAGATGTTCCATCAGTAAAATCTGATGAGAGGAAATGTGCTTGTCAGAGCCTTCTAAAGAAGCAGGAAAAGACACACTGATCACAGTAGACAGGTGTATGTGGGGATTACTTAAGGGGATTGTCTTATGTCAGTATGGAACATTTAGGAGTTCCACATCAGCATTTTAAAGGTGGGGATCACGGGATGCTGATAGAGCCATTCAGTCCAACACCTGAGGCCCCAGAATGGGGGGGGGGGGTGTACCGTAGATAGAAGTCCTACACTCCTAAGACCAAGAAGTCCGAAGTTCTGAGTCAGAGGGCAGGGGAGGAGAACGTACCCCACCTGCAAGACAGAGTGACCAATCCTCCTTCCTCTGTGTTTGCTCTTTCCAGCTGGTTGGATGGCCTCACCCCCACCATACTGAGAGTGGACTCTCCTTCAGTCATCTTGGAAAACACCCTCTCAGATACACTCCAAAACAATTCTTTGTTGGTTGTCCAGCTGTATACCCCACTCTAGTTGACAGCTAAAAAGTGAACCACCACAGGTATGGAAGCAAGGCACCATGTTTAGAAATCTTTTTTTGTTGGGATTTGCAATGAAATTCTAGGGGTTCATTGTGTCTTGTTAATGTTTATAATTCTTGTTGTTGTTGCTGCTGCTGCTGTTATTTTAGACAGGGTCTCACTATGCAGCTCTGTCTAGTCTAGAACTCTCTATGTAGACCAGACTGGCCTCAACCTTCTAGAAACCCACCTACCTTTGCCTCCTGAGTCCTGGGATTAAAAGTAATTTTTCATTGCATTCAGTCTGTTCATATTTTATAGGTTATTAAAATGAGCTATCTTATGACATAACTTGTTTTCATAGGGGACTTGGAGAGAATTTTGTGGTCTGAGTCCCTAGAAGATTGACTCACTCAGGGTCCTGGCCCATTGAATATAGATCCCGAATTCTCTGGAGCTTACTGGTTTATTTTATTTTAAACACTTTTTTCTTTTGTTTTTCAAGACAGGGTTTCTCTGTGTAGCCTTGGCTATGGAATTCCCTTTGTAGACCAGGCTGGCCTCAAACTCAGGTTGATCCACCTGCATATGCCTCCTGAGTGCTGGGATTAAAGACATACAGCAAGAAGAACCACAGAATAATCAGGAATTATATTAATGTTCCATTCATAGAGTTTTGGCTATTTGTATTTGGCAACCTTGAAGAAAACATCTTTCCTATCTTGGTGAGTCTAAAATTCTGAGTGTAAATCAATATCTACCATATCTCATCTCTATCAACTTAAAACATCTATCTAGACTAAAAACATCTTATCCCCTAAACAACTAAGCTTAATCATAAAACTAAACTATCTGGTCTTCAACCCTATCAAAAACTTGAGAAGGAATAAAAGTAATTACCTGAGTAAACAGGAAGTACAGGTTAGCAGCCTCCAAACTGAAAAAAATGGCAGAGACAGTTTGCTGCCTAAACAGTCACCCAAAACTTTCTATAATGTTGGAGCATCATCTTCAGCCTTCTGGCCCAATATATCTGACAGACATATTTGTGATGCAGTAACTATTGAGGACTTGCTTACCCTGTCTTGGCAGAGTTTGGCTGTTGACTCTGCCTGCATCCAAGCTTGCCAATTTTAGGCAGGATTCTGTCAGTGGCTGAAATGAGGACATTTCATCCAGTGGCTGGCTTGTCACATTTGAAGCTATCTCTGTAAGGAGGTTCTTCGATGTTCATCATCTTCTTTGAGGTAGGCTGAATGTTGCCAGGGGTTAACCTGCCTTATTGTCAAAGAATCCTTAAAACAATAAAAACATCCTTAAATGCCATATTCTGTAGGACTCTGGAGATTTTGAAGACCTCATCTAACTATTTTAACTTATTTGTCTATAGAATCATATCCATCTGTTACACCTAGGATGTATATTCTTGTGATTAAAAATAGACTAGTAATTGGCATGACCATGATTTGATCAATTAACAATTAACTTGTATAATTTACTATCCTAAACAGCCTACAGTAGCAACATTTAGAAACTGGACCACATATGCTATTCCTAGCTTGTTTAACCATTTTTCCCAATTTTAATTGGGCCCATACAAAGGTATTACTTATCCCAAATCAGCCAGAAGAAACCTTAAGAGAACAATGCCCCATTTCCCTTAACGTGGGTTGGGTAGGTTTTTGGTTGCTTCCTTGGGCTATAGATGTTTATTTTCATTGGGATTTGGTTATAAGTTACTATTGGTCTTATTCAGAGAGAAAATGAGGTTGGACTCAGAGATGCCTCTTTTTTCCTTTATCTTTCTTTCTTAGGCTTGGAGATAGGAGGTGAAAAGAAAGAAAGGGGGATATAGAAATATATAGGGATGATAGGACGAAAAGTATATTATTGAGTCTACTCCTCAAATTAAGGCCTTAATTGTTGCTCACAAGGTTATTTTTAATTCATTGGTATAGAAAATTATATATTGATGTAAAATACATTTATTTTTGACACATTGGTATAGAATTCAAATTTAAGTTTATTCTTCACACACGTTATATATATATATTTCTACTCTAATATGAGTGACTGTACCCATTACAACTCAAGTAGAATACAAGGTTTACCTCCAATACTTTGAAAGTGCTACTTAGTTTAGTTTAGTTTTATGTTTTTGTTTTTGAGAGGAAAGAAGAGTGGCATATACAAAAAGACAGAGATGGGGTGTTGGTGGCATTCTTTAAGCCTCTATTTGATTGACACAAACCTGTCAGGAATAAAATGTAATGGGGACTAAGTAAGGGCCTGGTTTGTGAAGTCCCTCAGAACTCACAGCTTTCCTGAGCTCTTTCTCCATGTCTGCTCATTCTGACCCTGGTTTGGTGCCATCTCCTCAAAAATGAGCACTTGTAGGGAAGCCCCGGGGCGGGGGGGGGGGCGTTGGTATGGCTGGTTCTTGCACTGGTTTCTGTGGTGAATTTTGTATTCAGATTACAACATTGATGGAAGGGTATAGAGAGCAGGCAGGAGGAGCAAGTTAGGGGATTATTGGCAGTGTAATAATGATGCCGGATGACAATAAAGTGTGTCCTGTGGAAATACTAAGATGCTATGTGTTCTCAGTATGAAAAAAGAACTATGCAAAATAACACACGTACAGCTTAGCTGGAGTTAACAGTATGTGTATTGCAAAGCCTCATGGTGCACAGGAAAAAAAATGTGTGTAATTTTCTTTTTCAATTTTAAAACTATGAAATAAAAATAATTCTGTTTAGATTTGGCATTTCAAACAGTTTTCTCTTGTTAATCTCTGGTTCCATCTACCTGGGGATGAGTTTATTTCTTTAAAACTTTCCCTTTCTAAAGCAGAAGAGAAGAAATAGGGCGCGGCGGGGGGGGGGGGGGGAAGTTCCCTCAAATCTTAGTTGCACTTATTCCCTCTGACAATCAAGTCCACAGTGTCCTCTAAGCAGCTGTGAATCAGAGCCTTGGGCCCAAGTCCATCTTCTCCCAATCTCTGCATAGTCTCCACCTGAGGGAGCTGATCTAAGCCTCATGAAGGTCCTCATGGCAAAAATATGGGAGTCAAAAGATAACAGCCTAATTAATTACTCCTCATTAAAACAGATAATTATTTAGGGAACACCCATATCTGTTGATCTTCCTAGCCTATAACATTGCAGCCCCCAAGTGCCTAGAAATGAGTAAAGATAGAATAAATGACTGAATAAAATGTAAGTAACTTTTCCTTCCCCTTCTCCATCTCCTCCTCCTCCTCCTCCTTGTTGTTCCTCCTTCTCCAGAGATGCATGCATTGTGACAGAAAGAAAAATCTCCAGTGAAAGGAATGATGTGTTTCAGATCGGAAGGGCTGGTCAGAGAAGGTAGATTTGGGACATTTGTCTATGTGTATCGAGGTGACACAAATTAAAGTGGCTTTATCTATAAATTACAGTTATCCCTAAGTCAAGGTGGCTTCAATAATGAGAAAATTAGAAAATTTGTTTTCCAACAGGTTTAGAAACCCAGAAGTAGTAGGTCAGGCTACTGGTATTCCGTGCCCAGACCCCACATTTATGTTTTCTCCCCTGTGTTGCGTTCTGTTTCTTGTGTCACTTTCACCCTCAAGATGGCAGCAAATTGATCATAGTAGGTCCAGTCTCGAGCCCAGATAGAATGCTGTTTATAAGGAGAAAGAAGAATTACTATTTTATATCGTTTAATAAGGTGCAGGGGAAACCCCCCTCAGCATCCAAGTGCTATCTTCTAGGGATTTCTCAAGAGTTCATAGTTCATTTCTAAAAGCTGAGTAGTGACAGCTATCAGAGTTCAGATGTTGTTCAGTTGCAGGACAAAGTGCCCCACCCAAAATTCTTCCTCTTCATCTTCTTCTTCCTCCCCTTCACCCTGCCCCTCCTCCTCCTCTTCCTCTTCTTATAGTTCTCCTCTTCATCCTCCATCATCATCATCATCATCATCATCATCATCATCATCATCTTCTTCTTCTTCTTTTTTTAGTCTGAACGATTGGCCCAGGACCTGGCACACACTGTACAAATGCTCTATCTCTGAGCTGAGGTGTATCTCCAGTATCCCCCATTTTATGTTGAGACAGTGTCTTACAGACTTGTCAAAGCACACCTTAACTTTATGATCTTCCTACATAGCTTGGATCATAGGTGTGTTCTACCAGTCTGAGCTTACATTCCTTATTCTTATCAAATAATTCCAAAACAGTAGCATCTACCTTTGAACATCCTTCAACTCTATTACCAAGTCATTTGGAAGATGAGAGCTTTGAGTGAGGACTGACCTTTACATGTTCCTCAGTTAATTCTGACTACCTGTCCATCACCAGTGGGTGGTATGCCTTAGATATGAAAGATCGTAAGTTGAAGGCATCAGCGTTCAGATATGTGAATTTCAGGAAGTATCAGACTATGAGAACTCCTTTCATCAACATGTGATGTCATTCTTAGCAAATGGGACCTAAGCAGACAAAGTCACTATGGGAGTAATCTGAACAGGTAAGTTCCCGACCCTTCCTCCCCCAACCTCTATATCCCAGTTTCCTGACTGCCAGGAGATAAGCAGTTTAGCTTACTCTCCTCCCACGTTCTTTTTGAGCCAGTGGGTCATGACAGAAACACAATACTGGGAGCCAAAATGCGTTCTTCTTTTAAACAGTTTCTCTCTGGAATTTGCCACAGTGATCAATAGTCCAACAAGTTATTTCTGGGGCTGTTGTTAGAGCGAGGTGTACGTGTGTTTAATCAAAGATAGTCTGTCTGACAAAGACTCATTTCCTGAACCCTTCCCTTTGGGCTGATTAATTAACCATATTAGATAGCAAAGTCAATCTCCTGTTAATGAAATGAGACAAAGTTGTGACCTATGTCAAGTGACAAATAGGAGCCATGTTGACCCTGGTGTGCTTGCTACTCCAGTAGTTGGACTCTGGTACATCCATGCACATGCCCCCTAATTTTACCCAAAAGAACCGTCTTGCTGAGCTACTTTCATTTTGTTTGTTTGTTCCTTTCTGAGACTTTAAGGTTATTCTTTTTCCCCCTAACACTAGCATTAATTTCTGTACTAGAGACTGTATTTCCTAACACCCATGTCATGGGGACATGTGACAACTTCTCACCAGTACAATGTAAGTAGAAATGAAATGTCACCTACAAAAAAAAAATGTCACATACAGGCTCTAAGGGGGTTAAGAAGTAGTCTTTCTTTCTTTTCTTTTTCTTTTTCTTTTTTTCTATGTTGGCTTGAAGCAGAAAAGTCTGATGTCTGAGAAACCCAGACTAACAGGCTGCAAGAAGTCAGGACTCCTGACCTTCTCATGGAGGAAAGCCACGCCCACACCTGCTATGTAAATGAGATATGGACTTCTGTCATGTTAGAGAAATAGGTAATTTGAGATTTATTTGTTATTGAAGCTAGTATTAAGGTTATTGTGTAGTTTAAATTCTGATTTCCTGTCTCAATGTTGTATAACCTCTGCTCCTCATTTGTCCCCCTTATACATCAATAAAGCAGTTTACAGCCAATCAATGAGCAGGGGAAAGAATAGGGCTGGACTTCCTTCCAGCCAGGGGAGAAGGAGTTAGAAGAGGAAGTAGGGGGTTGAGTGGGGTGGGGATAGGGGGATTCAGCCACAGGTAGAGGTCCAAGAAAGGTAAGGAGGAAAGAACTGGAGGGGAGGAAAACTACAAAGTGCAAGTATCACTGGGATGTTTGTTGGGAGTAGGACAAAATAGCATGGAAGGTTAAGAACAGACTTAAACTGCTCAAGATTGTGTCGTGAAGCCTTGTATTATATAAGCGTCTCAATCATTTGTGTGATAGTTGGGTTAAGAAATAAACTAAGAGAAACAAACACTTTAATAAAAATAACTTCAACATAGTATTGCTCTGCTAATACGTGATCTCTCAAAACTGAGATATTAAGCCTGTCTTATCATGAAGACCATAAGCTCCTAGTGTTACTTCCTTGTCCTTCTGCATGTCTCAGCATTAGGGTTCCTAATTCCAGTCTTCCTGCATGAAACACTTACCTCTCAGAACACTGTAGCCTCTTTACTGTAGGGTTGTGCTCACACTGTACAATGCCTCCTCCGTTCTAACTGATACTGCTTTCAGTCTTCCAGCAGAGCTCTTTGCCTTAAACTGGGATAGAGATCAACTCCTCTGTTATCTGTCACGTTCCTCACACTGCTGATGTGACCTCACAGTAGTTGAAGATCCCTTTTGACAGTTGTCCCAGGTAACCCAGGCTTCACTTTACTTCTTGTCTTCTGTCCCCTATTATGGCTGATACTAGAACAAGGGTCTGGGTGGAATAATAAATGTGGATAGCACTTAGAAATCTTCCAACTCCCATGAAGGAAACTGTCTTGAGTTCAAGAGGAAAGCATCAGGAAGGGTCTCTGTAGGACATCTGTGGGCACCATCCAGGGTCAAGAGACTTGGTGGCAATTTAGTACTCCATTTACTGAGGGTCTAGCAGTGCCAGATAAGTAGCAAGAATGAGGGAAGAATGATAGAGTTCCCAACATCTATGACAATGTCAAGGGGACTACAGATGTCCATATAAGGGGAGAAATGTTGCACAGAAATATAGCTCAAGGTTTTGGGAGCACCGTGGAGAGGCACAGTGTCTCAGCCAGGAATCCAGAGAGAGCTTCCAGAAGACAATGGCTGAGACAGGTTCAGAATGCAGGGAATAGGTAAGCAGGTAAAGGATTGGGAAGGGAAGGTTGTTGAGTTGATTTTAAACTTAAAGAAGAAAGTTGGCAGATTACAAAACCATGAGCACCTGAAGAGAGAAAAGAGGTGCCAGCAGAGGTGGGGCCTAGAAAGAGGGGTACATATGACAGCCAACAGTAGACCTACACTACCAAGGACCACTTCTCCATCCTACGCAACAGTCAAAAGTGAAGTCCACAGAAATACTCCCAAAGAAAAGCTTTCTTAGCGCAACTCACCTACTTAGAGATGGTAGGCACCGTGGGCTCTAGGGAGGCCAGGTCACTAAGTGGACCTGCCACACTATAGGTCTTTGAAACCAGCTCCTCCTGACCTGTTTCCCCCAAGACATAGTGAGATGTTTCAGAGGTTCAGTCTAGCAGATGTTTGCATCTGCTTTAATAGTTTTGGTATGAACTGTCAAGTTTCATGTATGTTTATTTTTTTTCCTCCTTTCCCATAGTGCGAAGAGCAGACAGCTCCACTGTCTTCTAACTGGATGCTCATATGTGGTGTTATGTGGACAGGGGAACTGAACTCATAGTTCAGGAGCCTTTAGTGGTCTCTTCCCTTTGTTGGCACTATCAGTAGCTTCCAATAACTTGGGAAGCAGGAGTAAGTAGAACCAGGGAAGCTTGAACAACCCTCTTGTTTATCTTGTTACTTTTTATCATGAGTGCTGAGAGCCGTGCCACTTGGCAGTTTCCTCCTGTTAGCTTTGCTATCTGTAACACTTCTGATGTGTGGTAACCATGGTGACAGCTGTTAAGTAGTGCTTTAGGAGCTGGGAGGCTGCTGCAGCCTATCTCAAACTGGTTCAGACCACTGGCCTTCCAGTTAGACGCGCACAGTTGTCTGCCTGCAGTTCTACACGCTATCACTGAATAGCTTCGGTTTTGAGCGTGTGTCCCGTGCAGAAGCCTGGCTTGTTTACACATGCGTGGAGCACTGGTACCTACCTTTTCTCACACCCTAGACCATTCTGTTTTCAATTGTCCAAAACTGCTCTAAACTGTATCCTTAAGAAGGTTTGAGGGACCCACCCCCATCCTCATATTAGGTTGTCTCATAAGTAAAACTCTCCTCTACCAATCTGTTCACCTCAGGGATTGAGGTATAGTAGGTAAAATGAGAGTGGTTTGCCCGGCTCTGTATCATGGGTGTAAACATGAGGCAAAGACTCCAGCTGGTGTCTGATAGACAGGTCGGGTAAGCAGGAATACACTGCATTTGAATTTGGATGGCCACTTGTGTTACAAAACATTTCCTGCAGAATGCAACACACACACACACACACACACACACACACACACACACACACACACCTACTTACTCCAGATAAGGAATCCTCGGCATGGCAAAGTATGGACTGTGACCAAAGTCCAGTTTAGTGAGCCAATAAGTTTTACTGGAGTTACTTACAGGATTATGGGTAAGGACTTACTTACAGGTACAGAAATAACTCAGAGACAGCTGTATTACCAAAGCCCGCCCCCCAAGCATGGGTGTCAACTCACAAAGCTTGGAAGCTGGAGCATACTGCTCAGCCCCCAGGCAGCTCAACAGGTTGGAGAATGTCCTTTCCAGATGTCCGAGTTTTTCCAAACCTCTTGCAGGCAGCTCAGTTAGTTTCTGCTCCTCCCAGGCAGCTAGCTTCTCTGGTCTCAGAGTCTTGGCAACACAGCTTCCTTCTGTTTGAACGGGCCTCTCAGCTTTTACTGCTTACTCTGGCAGGGAGGGTGCTAGTGAGCCTGGTCGGTTTCAGGAACTTCCTGAAGCTGTTTTAAGTTGCTTACCTTCCTGCTTAAGGAATGCCACTGGAGGATAGCAAGTTTCTACAAGCACGGAGGAAACTGCTAAGCCACACCACTGCAGTGTACCTGAGTCCATGCAGAGAGCAACCTTTTGGGAAGGGCTGCTTCTCCTCGGAGCTAGTTGCTGGCCAACAATGACTTTTCGGCGCCAAGAAGTTCAAGTGGACCCAGCTCTGCCTGTGCCCTGGAGATGCCCCCAGAGGTAAAAGGTGAGCTCCAGTTCCCACAAACACCCTCTGGCTGGAAGTCAGAGCAAAGGAGGCTATATTCCAGTACACAGAGCCCCACGTTGATGAGAGCTTTTACGGCACTTTTGCCTATAGAACACAGATGGGAAGGTTTCCTCACAAAAGGGACCCCTGAGTACTTGAAGCTATGTGACCTTCGCCTGAACCCTCTCTCCTGCCACCTGCCTCCACCTGTAATACGTTGGGGCTTAATTTCTAGCACATAACCATCTTTCTAAATTCAAGAATTCTCTTTAAATTTTCTGCTCTATTTAGCACACTGAGGACCTGGGTAGAAAACTTTCCTTTCTTTTAGGCATTCTTGTGTTTGATTGAGCCTATTCAAGGCTTGTTTTTCCCAAACTTGTTTGACTGCTCACAATGAGATCAATAATCATTTCAGGTTCCTTGATGACTTAACAACTGCTTTGGGCCAACTGTACAACCAGTTCAAATGACTGTAGAGATTGACCATTAAGATGAGGGAGAAATATATTTCCACAACAATAGTCAATTTCATGTCAGCAAGGTGCTATGGTCAAGCCCCAGCCACTTTTCCTACCCAGTTCCACTCCTTCCACTACTGAGAGGCTCTCAGTCACTGTGTGCTCAGCGAGACAATTTTCTAAAACAGGGTTGTGGTCCTGTCACTCAGTTTCCAGGAAGCTTCATATCATTTCCAGATGCTGACAGATTACGTGCAAGGCATCTACTAGTGTCAGCCCCTCCAAGTTTTCATCCTGAAGTCTCTGGTCCCTGGCAAAGCTCTATTTCATAAGGCCTGCTCACATATAGAATGACTAGCATACACACACACACACACACACACACACACACACACACACACACACACGGCGAGCACACGCCCCAGCAGCCTTTCTCTTTCTCCACCTTATAACTCTAGATACATCACCTAATACTGCCCTTTCTTTACTCTGCAGGCCATCCACCAGGCCATCCCAGCTATGCACTCAAGCAGCAGTTTGGTTTATCTTCACGGGTTATATGACAATTATTTATTCATTTATCTGTTTGTTCCCTGCCTACCGTTGGGACTGTGTGTTACCCAGAGAGTGGACCTCGGGCCGTGACCAGTCATTAGGAGTGGTCTGAGGAATATGTACAGGAGGATGAAGGAAGGGAGGACAAGAAAAGGGAAGGAAAAGGGAAAGTAGGAAGTGAAGGATGGGAAAGAGTGGGGGAGGGAATGAGAGAACAAACAAAGGACAGACAGGGGAGTCTGTTTCTTCATACATATGAAAGCTTCTCTTTCACGGCATCACAGAGGCAGCTTAATTAGCCTCACTTAGAAGCTTGCTTGTTTTCAGTCCACAGCTGCATGAATCCAAGAATGTTGAACCTAAGGAAGGATACAGAGTTAACTGTAAGCGAAGGGAGTCTAGCCAGCCAGGCATGGCTAACATGGCTCTGGCAAGTCTTGCCCTTCTCCCATTGGCTTACATTCCTAAAGTTAGCCACCAAGGTCTCTTCCCTTGTTCGGCCACTTCCTGCTCCTGAGGTCAACTACTAAGGTCCAGCTATCAAAATATTGAAGTCCAGCAATCAAAAGCCCCCTTTTGCTCACCTAATTAACACGCCCAATTAAAACATCTCCCACCAGCAATGGAGGAGTGTTCCCCTTGCGCCACATCCTCGCCATCATGAGCCGTTGCTTAAGTTCTTGACCTTAGCCATTCTGAAGGGTATAAGATAGAACCTCAGAGTCGTTTTGATTTGCATTTCTCTGATGACTAAGGATGTCGACCACTTCTTTAAGTGTTTCTCAGCCATTCAAGATTCCTCTGTTGAGAATTCTCTGTTTAGCTCTGTACTTAAATTTTTAATTGGATTTGTTTCGTTTGTTGCTGTCTAATTTCTTGAGTTCTTTATACATATTTGATATCAGCCCTCTGTCTGATGTACAGTTGGTGAAAATCTTTTCCCATTCTGTAGGCTGCCATTATGCCCTTTTGATGGTGCCCTTTGCCTTACAGAAGCTTTTCAGTTTCATCAGGTCCCATTTATTAATTGTTAATCTTAGAGCCTGAGCTGTTGGCATTCTTTCAGGAAGTAGTCTGCTATGCCAATGTGTTCAAGACTGCTCCTCATTTTCTCTTCTATCAAATTTAGTGTATAAAGTTTTATGTTGAGCTCTTTGATCCACTTGTATTTGAGTTTTGTGCAGGGTGGTGGATATGGATTCTTCCACATGGTGACATCCAGTTAGATCAGCACCATTTGTTGAGGATGCTTTCTTTTTTCCATTGTATAGTTTTGGCTTCTTTGTCAAAAATCAACTGTCTATAGATGTGTGTGTGTGTGTGTGTGTGTGTGTGTGTGTGTGTGTGTGTGTGTGTAAATCTGGGTCTTTGATTTGATTCCATTGATCAACCTGTCTGTTTTTATGCCAATACCATTCAGTTTTTATTACTATGGTTTTGTAGTTCAGCTTGAAATCAGTGATAGAGGTACCTCCAGAAGTTCTTTTATTCTACAGGATTGTTTTAGCTATCCTAGGTTTTTGGTTTTTCCATATGAAGTTGAGAATTTCTCTTTCAAGGTCTGTAAAAATTTGTATTTGATTTTTGATGGAAATTGCATTGAATCTATAAATTGTTTTTGGTAAGATGGCCATTTTCACAATGTTAATTCTACCGATCCATGAGCATGGGAAATCTTTCCATTTTCTGATATCTTCTTCAATTTCTTCTTTAAAGACTTGAACTTCTTGTCATACAGGTCTTTCACTTGCTTGGTTAGAGTTACACCAAGATATGTTATGTTATTTGTGGCTATTGTGAAGGGTGTTGTTTCCCTAATTTCATCTTCAGACTGTTTATAATTTGTATGAAGGAGGGTTACTGATTTTTTTGAGTTAATTTTGTATACAGACACTTTCCTGAAGGTTTTTATCAGCTGTTGAATTCTCTGGTAGAATTTTTGGGCCACTTATATATACTATCATATCATCTGCAAATATGATACTTTGACTTCTTTCTTTCCAACTTATATCCCTTTGATCTCCTTTAGTTGTCTTATTGCTCTAGCTAAAACTCAAGTACTATATTGAAGAGATAGAGAGAGAGTGGACAGCCTTGTCTTGTTCTTTATTTTAATGAAATTGCTTTAAGTTTCTCTCCACTTAATTTGATGGTGGCTACGGTTTGCTGTATATTGCCTTTATTGTATTTAGGTATCCTTAATCTCTCCAAGATTTTTATCATGAAGGAGTGTTGGATTTTGTCAAAGGCTTTTTTTTAGCATCTAATGAGATGAAATTTCAGTTTCTTTATATGGTGGATTACACTGATGGATGTTGATCCACCCCTGCATCCCTAAGATAAATCCTACTTATTCATGGTGGATGATGTTTTTGATGTGTTTGTGGATTGGGTTTGTGAGTATTTTATTGAAAATTTTTTGCATCAATGTTTATAATGGAAATTAGTCTGAAATTCTCTTTCTTTGTTGGGTCTTTGTGTGGTTTAGGTATCAGGGTGATTGTGGCCTTACAGAATGAGTTCTGCAATGATCCTCCTGTCTCTATTTTGTGTAACAGTTTGAGGAGTATTGGTATTAGTTCTTCTTTGAACATCTAGTAGAATTCTGCACTAAAATCATCTGGTCCTTGGGTTTTTTTGGTTGGGAGATTTTTTTTATGACTGCTTATATTCCCTTACAGTTTATAGCCCACCCCTAACACTATTAGTAATATTCTACTATGCTCATAGACAGGAGGCTAGAATAACTGTCATCTGAGTGGCTTCACTCAGCAGCTCATGAAAACAGATACAGAGACCCACAGTCAAACATGATGTGGAGCTAGAGGAATCTTCTGGAAAAGGGAGAGAAAGGATTGAAAGAGCCAGAGAGGTCAAGACACCACACGAAAACCTACAAAATCAATCCACCTGGGCCCATAGTGGCTCCCAATGACTGAACCATCAACCAGAGAGCATGTATGAGACAGGCCTAGGGCCCCTACACAGATGTACAGCTTGTTACTCATGTGTGACCTCTAACAGCAGAAGTAGGGGCTGTCTCTGACTCTGTTGCCTGCCTTTGGATCTCTTTCCCCCTAACTGGACGGCTTGTTAATAGAAAAAAATTGTGCCCAGTCCTACTACAATTTGATATGCCAATGCTGATTGATGTCCATGAGAGGTCTCCCCTTCTCTGAGGAGAAAGGGAGTGAGGTGTAGGGGGAGGTGAGGTGATAAGGAGGGACTGGAAGAGAGGAAGGGAGGGGAAGTTTTCTCTGGATGTAAAGCAAGCAAGCAAGCAAACAAACAAACAAACCAATCAATAAATATTTTTAAAAAAGTAAACACCTTATCCTAACACAGGGTTTCCCCTCTTTACCTTTATAAACTGCATTTCCCATAGGCATCCCTTTGTCCTTCTGTACCCTCCCTTTCTGGAAAATATTCCTTATCCCTCTGGATAGAGAGGAGACCTGCCTGGTGCATGGCCCCAGACAAACTGGTTTTCTTGTCTAATATGTGAACTGGCAATTATTAAATAAAAATTATTCTGAAACCCAGTGGTTTAAAACACTAGTCATTAATGGCCATATCTGACAGGTGTGCAGATTGGCTGTGGGCTGGCAGATTTATTTCTCTCTGCAGAGATGCTGGGTGTGTGCAGGAGTGGCTCTGCTCCACATGGAGTGCAGCTGCCCCTCACCCTAGAGTGGGCAGAGTGCATTCTTTACATGCCAATAGAAGAATCTCGGAGTGAGAAGTCATGATATGTAACACTTTCACATTGAAATTTCCCCTTCATTCTAAGATTTATTTATTTATTTTTATATGAGTCCTCTCTTGGCATGTCCACCTGAATGCCAGAGGAGGCCATCAGCTCTCATTATAGATGGTTGTGAGCCACCATGTGGTTGCTGGGAATTGAAATAAGGCCATCACTCCATTCTCCTTCATTTCAATGGTCAAACAAGTTAGTAATCAATTTGTAAGATAAAGAGGAAGGGACAAACACATATGCATGCATGTGCATGCACACACACGTGAACATGTGTAAGAGAGAGAGGAAACACACATATAAGAAATACACATGCACACATGCATATACACACAGAGAGGCAATACACATGCAAACACACACGCACACACACACACACACACACACACAGAGAGAGAGAGAGAGAGAGAGAGAGAGAGAGAGAGAGAGAGAGAGAGAGAGAGAGTAAATAAATAATCCTAAGCCCACAGTAAATAAAGGACTTTCTCACCTTCAGCAATATTGACCTTGGAGATGGATAACGTTTTACTGCAGGGGGCTGTCCTGGGTAAGTCCTAGGATCAGTAGCATTCCTGCATACCTGCACTCTCCTACACACCCAAGGCCATAGTGTCCCTGCGGCTTGACAACTAAAAATATCCCTGAACAATGTTTCTTGAGGATCATAGACTTGGCCTCTGTTGCACAGTTTGGGTACCATAATCAAAGCTCCAATAGCTCGTGTTAAGCTGTTATTGACCTTATATTGTGTTTCAAATAGCTAAGTTCTATTGCTGCTTTTAAGCAGTCGAGAGGAGCCAGTGTCTATTATGTTACACATAAGCTGTGACCATGCTATGTTGTTATTACAACTTAGATTTCGGGGAAAGGTTTCTAATATTTTTAGAAAACATATAAGAATATTTTTTAATTTAAGAAAAATACTTTTTGAATATTGACTTTTTGAATAATTGATTATTTTAAAATTTGAAATGTTATATGCAGGGAGAAACAAGCAAAAATATATCAGTGTGACTATGTATATTTTGGAAGATGACTGAGTAACTGTACTTTGAAATGTTAAACGATGATTTGCTACTCTGGTATAATTTGAGGTGGTTCTTATTTTCTTTAGGTTATTCTGTTATTTTCCCCCTTAATTTTCATGACAGTCTTTATGTTTTAAATTGATAAGTTTTTCACATTCATGGTGATTAACATTTATCTAGAGAATTCAAGCCTAACTCTCCTCCCCAACTTTTGTCCCTCAAACATTTTCTTAAAACAAAATGAACCCTTTAAAAAAATCACTCTACTTGCCTTAGTCGTTTAGAGAACGTATTATTGTTGGAGGTCAATAAGCACTTGTGGTTGATGATTTCATTTTATAGGTAAAAGGCATCCCCAGAAGCAAGTATGAATTAAGTAAAGCCAAATTTTAAAGTGTAAGACTATTAGACTATTAGAGATTATTTGGAAAGGAAGCATATTTATATACTGTAGCTGGAATGACACATTATGGTCTTTCTAAAAGGCAATGGGCAGTCTTTAAAATGTTCAGGGAGCTAGAGAGTCAGCTCAGCCATTAAGAGCACTTGCTGTTCTCTTCTAGAGGACTAGCACCCACAACAACCTGTAACCCCAAGTCCAGGGGATATAACACATCTGTCCTTGGAGGACACTGCATTCATGTGTATGTACTCATATGCAGACATGCACATCCACACATTTAACTAAAAATAAACCTTTTTAATATATATCATATTTTCATATCAAAGAATTCTCCGAGATGAATGATCCAAAGGTGTGTATAAAGACTACTAAAGTGCCAGGGAGATGTTTCAGTGGTTAAGAGCACAGATTGCCCTTCCAAAGGAGCCTACCTCAGTCTCTACTACCCCAAACTGGACCAGTTAAAAACATCTGTAACTACAGATCTAAGGGCTAAGATGACTTCTCTCTGGCTTCCTCAGACAACTGCACTAGTATACACATACGCCCAAGCAGACCCAGCTGTATATATACAATTAAAATTAAAAACAAGTCTTTAAAAAGACTGCTAAAGATGTTCACTAAGACACTTATCATCTATTATAGATCAAATTAGGAAATTATGTTCATTGAAAGAGGAATGTGATAGAATATACTAAAGGGAATAAGTGTTCTGTTTGCAAAATTATGAGATAGTATTAGGAGATGCTCGTCACTCATTACTGTGGAAGGACTCTGACTGTCTCTAGCAGCAATCTATGTAGTCTACATGCACCTAGTAATAGATGACTGCCCCACACAGGTCTCTAAAGACACAGCTCCCACTTGCCTCAAAATGAAGATGTGACCAACCCAAGGCTAACATCTACTTAAAGAAATGAACCGCTTGCTGGCCTCCTTTCTCCTGCTTGCTTTGTGGTGGGAAATTAGATATAGTATTTGTGAACCAACTTAGCTTCTTCATTTAGAATGGAACCTTATCAAGTCTAGAAGTGGGACCAAGGAGACTTGAGGTCCTGGACAACCTCATAAGTGGAGATCATGAATTTCTAACTTAAGGTACAAAACTTAGTTTTGCAGAGAAAAATCTTAAACAGCGCTGTAGTCTGAGGTCTTTGTTAACAGTATCTTAGCCCGAGTTGTATGGAAAGATGAGCTGGTGCCACCCATATCCTAAAGGAACAACAGAGACATTGGATTGTAGCACTCCCATTTTAACAGTTATGGAGCAGGCGGCAAGGAGACGGATGTCGCAGGCTGGAGTCTGGTCCCCTTTCTCAAGCAATGAAAGGTCACTGAGTAGAGCTGGTCCCAGGATAACTTTGAAAAGTGGCTACCAGCTTACCAACACTTGGAACGATGGAGCAAACAGTGGGACAAAATCAAAATGCTGGTTTCTGCTGCTGTCCCTTGATGCTGTTAGTAAGAAAGACGACTTTTTGGCAGGAATTTACCAGTGTGCCAGCAGAAATGGCAGGAAGTGCACTGTGGTAGAGGCCTCCCTTGTGTTTGGGACTTCAACCTGAACAGACCAACAGTCCAGTAATTTAGTCATCACAGTGCTGTTTCCAGACCATAAACAGAAAGAGATAATACGTTATCTGTAGCTCTTTCTGGGGTCTGTTGTTAATGGAATCAGGGGAGCCAATCAGATGGCAAGTGCAGAATTAAACATGTTGTTGTCTCACACAAGCCTGTTATTTCACAGCCCTCAAAGTCGCTACTGGAGAGAAAACAATTCAAGTACAGACAAGAATAAATAGAGGCATGTCCAGAAGCTGACGGTTCATGTAGACAAGGTTTTGGCTATCCTTGCATGTTCATGAAAATCACCAGAAGCAAGTAACCCAGAAAATTGCCAAGAATTTTGAGAGCAGGGTGTGATCAAAGAAGCCACAAACCTGGCCTGCAAAAGCTATAATTTCCTGATCCATAACGAAGGCCCCAGGAAGGCTGGGCCGTCTCAAGGAGGGCATGTGCCCCCACACTCGCCTGTCATTGTGGTCACAGAAGTTTATGGCAAGCAGAGTCTCCAAGAGGTCCAGTATACAAAGAGATTTCTCTCGGAGATGAGCATCACTGTCTATAGCCCATGAACTTTTCTAAATTGGCTGAGATGGGTCTCAAATCTTTCCCAGGAAGATTTCAAGATTGGTAAGAAGTTTCCCCTCATCCTACTCCCAAATGAGGATTTATGGTAGCTTTCCTATTTGACTCCTCTACTATGGCCTAAGCATTAGGGAGGTGCCAGAAAACACACCCATCAGATTGTACATCCTGGGATCCCAGGCCCCCAGCCTTGCAAACAAGACCTCACATCATCGGAAGAACTTGGGGTTTCTGTAAAGCCACATCTGTAAGGCTCTTTAGTCTCTCCCTCAGGAGGGAGCCGAGTTAATGCATCCCTTGTAATCAGGAGGGTACACAGGCGCTGCTGGTGACCTCAGGCAGGCACTAATTGTCAACTCCAGTGCCCATTTTCCCTTGTGCCTTAGAAATAAAGCGTTCATGGTGGCATTTGCCCAGGGATACGCCTGACTCCACCACCTCTCCAGTGCTGAGATTCCACGCATGTACCACCTCACCTGGCATATTGTGTAGCCTTCGAAGAGGAGGCTCTCAAGTTTACAGGGTAAGAATTTTACCAACTAAACCATTCTTTCAGTCCCCAGGGCACATTTTAAAAAGAGGAAGTAGATTGATTGCCTTCTGTTTACTCAGTGCCTTCTTCATTCTGATGTGAATAGCATGGAGCATGAGCCAGAAGTTGGTGTCGTTATCCCTCTGCAGGGCATTGGCTCCCAGAACTCTGTGCAAATGCCGAAGTCTGCAGATGCTCAAGCCCTGTCTAGAAAATGACAAGATAGTTACATATAACCTATGCATGTCCTTAAGTGCATCTTAGACCATCTTTAGGCAACTGTAATATCTAAGTTGTATCTAATACAAGTTAAATAGCAGTTTTACTGTATTGGTTGGGAAATAATGACAAGAAAAATGTCTTCACATGTTCGAGGTAGGTCTCTGTCTCTATCTCTGTCTCTGTCTCTCTCTCTCCTCCTCTTCCTCTTTCTCCTCCTCCTCTTCTTTTTGATACAGGATCCAGGATCCTACCATATGACTTCAGCTGGACTTGAATACAGAGATCTGCCTTCCTCTGCCTCCTGGGTGGACTAATGGCATGTGCCACCATGCTCAGCCCAGGATAGACATTTTTTACATATATATGTACACACACACACACACACACACACACACACACACACACACACACACACACACACACACAGAGACACTGCAGTAGTTTGGATAACTAGATATGACAATCTCTGTGAAGGTCAGTGTTGTCACCTTGACAGAACCCAGAGTCACCGGGAGAAGGAGGTCCTCCAGGCATTCCTGTGAGAGATTAATTATTTGGGTTTTATAAACCAGTGAAGGAAGACTCATTCTAACTGTGGGTGGGGTCATTCCTCAGGGAGTCAGTCCCGGTCTGTACTAGATCACTAGCACGTATGCATTCATTGCTGCCTCTCGACTGCAGACCTCACGTGACCAGCTGCTTCAAGCTCCTGTTGCCTTGACTTCTGGACTGTGAGGGACTGTGACTTGGACTGTGAGCTTAAGTAAGCCATTTCTCCCTTAATCTGCTTTTGTCAGAGTATTTTGTCACAGCAACAGGAAAGAAGCTAAGAAATCATTGCATGGACCTAGGTCTTTTAGACTCTGTAGGAGCAAAGCATCTTGGGATCCTGAAACACTTTGTCTCCATAAGCATGAGCAGAAAGACAGCCTGAAGGCTCATAGCTTATGAGAACTTGTTGTGTCTTTGTAATAGACATGCATTCTAAAGCTCAATTTGCCCTAAAATAATCCAATTATTTAGGTAAGAAAAAATTCAAGATAAACACCACATACTCATGGGTTCGAGGCCAGCCTGGTCTACGAAGTGAGTCCAGGACAGCCAAGGCTAACACAGAGAGACCCTGTCTTGAAAAACCAAAGTAAAATAAAATAAAATAAGAATAAAAGTATATATATATATATATATATATATGCAAAGGAAAACCATGAAAATATTTGTTCTGGGTAGTTGCTAATTTTTTCTTTGTGTTTCCCCATATTTTCTATTTATTTGTTTTGTATATGTATTATTTTATAATTAAATCGGTGTGAGTAAATGCTATTTCAAATAATAGGTGGCCATCAACTACTCATTTATCTTTTGATGCCATGTGATTGGTCACCACTTTGTTGGCTATCAAAATACTTCAAAGTTCATAGAAAATGAGAATAATCACAAACTGATTACCAGGCCTTCTGCAAAGATCCTTATGCACTTGCTGAAGGTCCCTGGACCACAGTGTGTTAGGGAGGAGCAGTGCCCTAGGAAAGCCCGGCCTGCATCTGCTTCCTCTCTGGAGATCTCTGGAAGCTCTGCTTCTCACACTTTGCAGGCAGTTGCTTATTTGGTTGGTTGTGTTGATGATTCAGTCAGGTTCATGCAAGTGAACTAAGCTCCCCTTCTCATCTTCCTCATCAAACAGGCCATAAACAAATCTGTTCCGAATGAAAACACGTCATCCCTAGATCTGTCTCCATCCTTACTGCTGTGATTACACTTTTGTCTTTTTTCCGACGACTGCAGTAACACCTGGTTTCTTGCTGATCCTCTTTGCTCCTAATGAAGTCTACCTGTGGTCAGAGTTGCCCTTTGAAAAGGCATCTCTGATTGTGTCATTGCTCTGTGGTCGGGTTCTCTAGGGCTTTTAATGCGGGTCTGCTGACTCACCACTCTCCAGGATCAGCTCAAATCTCTGCAGACATTACTCACCCGACCTACAGTCCACCAGCGCCCTCTTTATTTGACACGTGGTGATTCACCTACGCTGAATGTTCTCTAAAAACTTAATTATGAATACACTTGACTTTTAAGAGTAATTTTGCAGAAAATTTGAGTGGAGAATACAGAATTCCCATAACCCTTCAGCCCCTAATATTAACATCTTACCTTCGTGTAGTAGGTTGCATACAATTGAGAAACTGATATTGGTACCCTAGTCTTATCATTTGCAGGGGAGAGTTGAGACATGGTCTCACTATGTGGCTTGGGCTGGCCTCAAATTCATAACCTTTCTGTAAGACAATGATCTTTCATTGAATAGTTCGACTTTCTGAAATGTCTCCTATTTGGGATCCTACAGCACGTAACCTCCCACAGGTTTCTTTTGTGTAGTAATGTGAAAATAAAGGATGGTATGTGTCAACTCATAATTTTATACCTTGGTTCTTTTTTTTATCATAGACTAATAACAGTATATGGATGTACTATGGTAAGTTTATTATCCTATTGGCAGACATGTGGATTTCTTAATGAGTAAAGTTGCTATAAATATCAAGACCAGGCTTTGTATAGACATATTTTTAACCACTGATGTTTGTCATTTGTTGTGTGTGTGTGTGCTTATGTGAATGGGTACATATGTGTGCACATGGAAACGCAGGCCCAAAGGTCAACATCTAGTGTCTTTTTTTTTTTTTCATTCATTCAGCACCTTATCTTTTCAAGACAGGCTCTCTCACTGATCGAGAACTGGCCAACTCAGTTCCATTAGTTGTCCAGCAAGCCATGAGCATCCTTCTGCCTCCCAGTTCTAGTTCACTGCTGTGCTTGGCTTTTAATGTGGATGCTGGGGATCTGAATTCGGGTCTCATACTTGGAGAGGTCATGATCATAGACAGGCGATAATCATAGGAGGGAAAAGAGATTTTGAAAGATCTTAGGGGGAAGGAGAGAGAGAGAGGAATGAAATTCAGATGACATAAAAACATAAGAAAGGGCTCTCTCTCTCTCTCTCTCTCTCTCTCTCTCTCTCTCTCTCTCTCTCTCTCTCTCTCTCTGTGTGTGTGTGTGTGTGTGTGTGTGTGTGTGTTGGCAGAGGTGTGACCTGCAAGAGGGAAGCAGAGGAGACAGGGAAGAAAAGTGGGGGAGGGGGTAAAGAAGAACAGAGGATAATAACATGTATGAAAATGCCATAATGAAGCCCATCACTTTGTGTGTTATTTTTACAGGGGAAGAAAGTCTTGTCTCTAAGGACAGAGATATGAAGGAGTTAGAGATTCGTCATAGAAATAAGGGTGGAGTATGCAGAGTGCTCAACTCTCTGTAGTCAATACTTCTTGAGAATTACCTCTTATTACACACCAAATGAGGTGCAAAATGTTTCATATGCCTTGAACTGTTTAATGCTCACAACACCACGAAGGGTAGATGAACAGAGAGTCGGGGAGGGAGAGGGAGATCTGAGCTGTGAACTCCCACCACACTGCCAGGGACCACTCAGTTTTCAGGACAAAACTGTAACTCTCAGGGCTGGAGAAATGGATCAGTGGTTATGAGTGCTGGCTGCTCTTCCAGAGGGCCCAGATCAGTTCCCAGCACCCACACAGTGGCTCACAACCACTTGCAAGTACAGTTTCGGAGATCCAACACTGTCTTCCAGCTCTGTGGTAAACAGGCACATATAATACAGGCAGAACTCAATATACTTATTTTGGCTTTTGATGTTTTCTCAAGTAACAGAACATTTGTAGGTGGCCTAAAGACACTGTTTTTATTTTTAAAAATTTAGCATACTTTAAGTAATATTTTACATTAGCATACAAAGTACCTGGGCTTAATATTATATTTTCTTTTAAGTAATATTTTATATATTCTTTGAAATTTTTATATATGTATAGAATTATATACAATTTATATACATTTATATACATTTTTACTACCCGTTTACCATTACTCTTTTAAACTCCCCCTAGCAATCTCTACCTGTCTCCTCTGAACTTCATGGTCTACTTTTTTTTTTTTAATTAATAAGCCCTGACTTAAAGAGACTTTACCATTCACAATTGCACTGTGGGTAGGCACCATATAAAACCAGTGGTGACTTCCATACTCAATCATAGATTCTAATGAAAATGCTAACATGGGTCACTACTAAGCAGAATTGTGTTGTGTTCATACATGTGCCTGAAAGCACTGGCCTTTCTTTGCTGATAGCCTTGTTCTACTTGCTGTGCTTCCTGGAGTAAGCCATACCCAGCGCAACACCCAGCTACTCAGGGACAGCACTGCACCCCGCTGGCAGTTACCACTGCTACGGGGTCCACACTTTTCCACAGGGATGAAGTCTGGCAGCCCCCTGATGCTGCCACAGAGACAATGAGGACCACTGCGACTACTAAACTGAGCCTGGGAGTTACCTGGCTGAACCCTTCCCTTTTGGTTTGAAATGCAGAAAAGTCAATGAAATGCTGCAGTGACATCATTTGTAGGTAGCCTTAATAAGACATTGGCCTTGCCAGGCAAACATAAAAATCACAGACTCAATGTCTGCTTAAGGGAGAGGAGAAGCATATTTACACTTGGATTAGGTACTTTCTTCAGGAACAGGCTCACAGGCGAGCATACTCAGCTGTGGCCATGGTGTTTATGCACCACGCCGTGCTGCCAGGCTTTCTATCTGTTCCTTACTTGTGACACCTATCTATAAATCCATCTTGTCACCTGATAAAGAAGGTAAGAGTCATCTTCATTTCTCTGGCATCTTTCTACCCTCACATCCCAGCCATGATTTGTACTGTGATCACTATGGATTTTTCAGTCTTACAGAAGCTTGAATAATGGGATTTTAAGGCAGACAGCACAGTGGAAAGGTGACAGTTTGGAGATAGCACAGTCCTTTAATGGGACTTCAAAATTCTTTTGAACTGTGTGTCACTGGGGGAAGTTCTGTAATGTCTCTAAGTCCGCTTCCTTGTGTTAGAAGACATGTCAGAGAAATGATGTTTAGCCCACAGGATCATTATGAGAATTAGAGTTAATTGCAGTGACTGTCAGTGAGATGATCTTCAGAAGCATTCGCCCTAAACAAGGAGGTGAGTGCATGAAGTGTGACTGGACTGAGCACCGGCGGCCGTCTCTTCCCAAGTAAAAGCCAATCACTGACACCGTTAGGGACTTTTCCTTTCTACAGTTAAAACTGAGGACTTTGTTGAAGGGGTAGATCGATTGCTAGTAATACGTATCAAGTTCTGAGCAAACCGCCCAGTGAATGCGAGAGTTCTGTTGTCTTCATAGATTAAGAAGGTCTTCTGGTGTGATGGAGGCACACAGCTCAGACTTACCCCTTCCCCAACTCCATGCACTACTTTCTGAACAGACAATTTTTTCCACCAACCCCTTGTAATGTCGATAGCATCAAATTATTCAATGCATATAAACCGTTCTGTACCTCATTTGGTGCGTAATAAAAAGGGTGCCTCTCAAAAAAGGTTGATTACTGTGCTGTGCATTAACATGTGCACCCCACCCTCATTTATATGGTCAAGCCTTTACCCCATGTTACAGTCTTTAGAGAAGAGACATTTTCCCTGCTCTAAAGTAAGGTGTAAAATTAGCACACAGAGTAATGGGCTTTATGGCATTTTCATCCACACAAACTACCCTTTCTTCTTACTCACCTCCATCCAGACAGCACAAGTTCCATGCCACCTGAATGTCATTGCTTTCTCTCTCCTTCCCCTTAAGATCTTTACAATCTCTTTCCTCTCCTCTCAGGATGGATTCCCTTTCTTGACCTCTCTATGCCCATACATTTAAATCTAGGTTCTTCTCACCAGAGAAAACACACACTGATAGTCTTTCTGAGTCTTACTTAGTTTGATGAATACAATGAGCTTAAGTTGCATCTAGTTTCCTGCAAAGGTCAAGACTTCATTTTTCTTTATGGCTAAGATTCCATTGTGTGTATGCATCATGTGTCCATGGGCATCTACGCTAGTTTCACTTCCTAGCTATGGAGAATAGTGCCACAACAAACATGTGCGCATCTCTGTGGTGTACTGACTTAGAGTCCTCCTGGTTTATACCTAGGAGTGGCATAGCTGGGTCTTATGTTACTCCTATTTTTGCTTTTCTAAAGGACTTCTATATTGACTTCTATAATGACTGCACAGTTTTCACTCCAACCAGCAGTCTATCAATGCCCCAGGTACTCAATGGCATTTACTTTTTCTTTCTTTCTTTCTTTCTTTCTTTCTTTCTTTCTTTCTTTCTTTCTTTCTCTCTCTCTCTCTCTCTCTCTCTCTCTCTCTCTCTCTCTTTCTTTCTTTCTTTCTTTGTTTTCTTTCTTTTGTTATGTTTTATTTTGTTTTGAGGCAAAGCATCTCTGTGTAGCCTTAGCTGTGCTGGACTCACTTTGTAGACCAGGCTGGCCTTGAGCTCCCTGAGCCTACCTGTCTCTGCCTCCTGGAGTTCTAGGATTACAGGCGTGCACCACCCTGCCCTGCCTGTTACTTTTTTCTTGATCATAGCTGGGAAGAGATAGAATTTCAAAGTAGTTTGAATTTATATTCCCCTGATGACAAAGGATGTTGAACATTTTTCCAACATCTACTGGCCATGTGTGTTCCTTCTTTTGAGAACTGTTTAATTTAATTTGTTCATTTCTTGACTGAATTGTTTTCTTTCTTTCTTTTTCTTTTTCTTTTTTTCTTTTTTTGGTCTAATGCTCTAATATGTAGTTTCTCAACCTTCCTAACACTTCAACCCTCATGTTATGGTGACCCCCAACCATAAAATTATTTTATCGTTACTTCATAACTGTAACAATCATAATGTAAGTAGCTGATATGCAGGATGTCTAACCCAAAGAGGTCATGGCCCACAGGTTGAGAACTGTTCCAGTATAAGCTGTCAAAGACTTTTTTGCATTCTGTATGCTGGGAGATAGGGCCTTTAAAAAGGTAATAATTAAGGTTAAAAGAAATCTTAAGAATAGGAGGATAATCAGAAAGGATCATTGTTCTTATTACAAGGGAAAAATACACACAGTATGTGTACACAGAGAAACAGCCATGTAAGGACACAAGTAGGAGAGAGAGAGAGCTCACCAGACAGCAGCCCCACTGGAACACTGGCCTTGAACTTCTAGCCATGTGAGAATATTGGTGCTTAAGTCCTGCCTGCAGAGCTGCTGCTGCCACTCCTACTACCCCTACCACCATAGCTGTAGTATATTTTCAGAGGCACCCCTAGCACACTACTGTGTAGGCGTAGGTGACTGAAGGGTGTAGGTTAGGGGTAAGCCAGATGAAGTTAACAGAGCAGGGAGTACTGTTTAGCCCCTGGAAACCCAGCAATGTACTTTGTTACCATCAGTCCCCAAGGAGATGAATGAAGACTTTCTCCTCCCACTTTTAGAAACAAAGGACCCAACAGGTCCCTCGAGTCTCCAGGATATCTTTACGAGTGGCATAGGTTCCTAGGAAGCACAGTGTATCTTTGTGGTTGTGCCTTACCGAATGAAAGTTTAAATAAGACTCACATGGTATATACTCACTTACAATTGGGCACTAGCCCAAAAGGCATGTCCCATGAAAGTCTTCACTTACCCAGAGATTGAGATAGATGTGAGAACATCCTACTGGGACTCTGGTAAGAGAAATATAGGAGATGGGGAAATAGAAGGATCCAGAGGATCTTAGAAACCTACAAGAAGAACATCGTAATGGGTGGATCGGGGCCCAGGGGGGTCTGCTCAAATTATTGCACTAACCAAGGACAATACAAGTAGAAAACATCGTACCCCTACTCTGATCTAGCCAATGGACAGCACATTCTCCACAGCTGTGTAGAGATCAGGGACTGACTCTGACATGAACTCTGGTGCCCCATATTTGACAACCTCCCCCTTGGTGGGGAGGCCTGGTGGCTCTCAAAGAAAGAATAAGCAGGCTACCAAGATGAGACTTGATAGCCTATGACCATATAGTGGGAGAGGAGGTCCCCCTCCATCATAGACCCAGGCGAGGGGAATAGGGTGAAAGTGGGAGGGAGGGAGGGAGGGAGGAACAGGAGGATATAAGTGATGGGATAACAGTTGAGCTGTAACCTGAATAAATTAATTAAATAAAAATTGTAAACAAAGATTTCTCTTCTGTGGCTCCATCCCTCACAGCTTCAGGGGGAAACACTTCAAGGAAGGTGCTTGCATGTCCACCTGTAAATCACAAGAAAAGAGTAAACTTCTCAAATGCGGTCCTTAGTCTTCTCATCAATAATTTTAGCTTCTGCTCTGTCAGGCTCAATTGGTCTGCCTGTAAGTATAGCTTTGCAGGAAAGCTAGTTCTGCTTCAAGCGGCAATAAATCATTGATGAGCGCGGGGGAACTCAGATTTCTTCCCAGAGTCTGGTCTCAAATCATCTTCTACACATGCCCCCAAATGGGCATATTTTAGCCGACTGCTGAAAAACAGGAACATATCAGAAAGTCAATTGGCCTCTGACCGGCACCCAGTGATGCTCTCTCTTCCACTAACGACTTGCATTTGAAACTGAAGAAAGTAAGCGGAAACAGAAAATACAATAACATAAAGATTGGCCATGCAAGAGAGTTCTTTTTCAACTGCCTTCAATAGTTTAGTTTTCCTTCGCCACATGCCCACCGTTCAGGGCAGGCAAACTCTCAATTGCAACTTCTTTGGCTTCAGTGCTTCCCAGCTTGCCACCACCTATTTACTGGAGCAGAAGAGGATTTAAGAGGCAGAGGTGCTGCCTCTGTTCGACATAGGGTTATGCATATTACATGAGGATTCCTGAGACGGTGGGTCATCACTACTGAATTCCAAATCCCAGAATGCCTCTGTCCTGCTTTTGTTCAGCCTCTGTCATTTCCACTAAGTATTATGAGAAAGGTATATGTGCATTAGTTATGCATGTACATGCACATGTGTGTGCAGGTGTGCACACCTGTATGTGTGTATATGGAGCCCATAAGTTGACACTGGGTGTCTTCCTGTGTGGCTCCCTATCTTATTTATTTATTTATTATTTTAGAGGAGATCTCTGATCAAACCTAGAGGTCACTGATTGGCTACACTGGCTGGATGCGAGCCCTTGGGATCTTCTTGTCTCTGCCTCGCAGCTCTAAGATTTCAGGTGCGAGCCTCATACCTGGAATTTTATATGTGGATGCTGAAGAGTAAAACTCAAGTCACTTTGCTTGAACAGTAAGCATTTACCCACTAAACCATCTCTTCAGCTCAGAAAGACTAGTGGGGGAAAAAAGGAAGTGTCATGTGAAAATCAGCATGGAAGAGGAAATTGGGGGGGGGGCGGGAATGATGTCCAACCTGACTCCCAGGGTTAAGGAAGTCTGCGTGCCTAAAGAGGCGTACAAACACAACTTGATTGTATTAGAAAAAAGAAAGTCGTAACAAATCTGCTAGATCGCAAGGCAATTGGACTAGTGGATAATATCAGCTGCTAGATAGACTCAGCTAGCTCTCCTGGCATGCTCCTGCGTTTGAGAGATGGATGTAGAAACATTGTGTCGGGAACTTTCTGGGCCCCAGTTCAGTATAGTATGCTCAATATTACACCCCAGAAGATGGTTACTTTTGTTCTGAGCACTGTCAATTTAGAATACAATCGCCCTTTCTATTCCATTTCTAGACCTTTACTTGACAGGTCATCTGTCAATCAATCATTAAAGACAGCCCACACATCTATCAACGAGTCCCTGTGCCTCTGGCCATTGATGTAGTAGAAACAGCTCAAGAGACTGTGTAAAATCTGGACTCTGTTATACATTGTCTGTGAAAACAAAATAGCCCTGACGTTTACAGTGTTTATTTCTGAATTCGTTGGGGGTACTCTTTGTTCTGTCAAGCTCATGAAGTTATGAGAAGAAAGACAGAAGCGTGTGTTTAAGCATTTTGTGGCTCCTTCGGGCCATGGACTGTGAGGATGAGCTGAGCTGTAGAACGTAGCTTTAGCACAAACAGACTGAGCCCAGGATGGTTTTGTGCCCTTGTGTTCTATGTCTGTGGCAACAAATGGCAGGTTTTGAGTCAAATTACATTCCTTTTCCTTCTAGTCACAGTTAAACTACATTTCCCAACCTCCTTTGCGTTCAGATGTAGCTTTCTGGGTAAATTGCAGACAGTGGACTGGGCATGGAAATGATGGTTGCCACTTCTGGGATTGACTCTAAACACCCCTTGGCACATCAGTTATTCTCAGTTTACAGTGCTCCAGAGACTTAGTAAAGTTTTTTCTGGTAACCCTCATGTGAAATAACTGATATTTAAATTGGTAACTGGCTACATAAGTATTATTACCTTAATAATTTGATGCAAAAAAAGGACATGTTTCGTGTCTCCTTTCAGTCTCATCAGCATGGCTGCGTAGATAAGACACCAATAGTCTTGTTAACACGGAAGGGGAAAATCTCACTGAAACAAAACCCTAGACAATGATCTAGGAGCAGCTAAGGAAGGCTAAGAGGTAGAGAGATAGTCTGTCCCAGAGAAAAGCCATACATTATTCATTCATTACCAAGTGCTCAGCCCTGAAACCATGTATGTACAAGTAACATTATACAGAATAAGAGGATTGTATTTACACATTTAAGAATATATATTTATATATAATTATAGGTATATAATTTTATTTATATATTTATTATATATAATATATAATTAAAGAAGAAGAGCCCATGAATTTGAGAGAGAACAAGGAAGAGCTGAAGGGAGGAAAAGGAAGAGAGAAAGTGGCATAATTATATATTAATTTTAAAAAGTAAAAAATTACATATAAAGAAGAAAATAGAACATTAGAATTGGACCTAAGTTGCACTCAATGGGCAGGAAATAATGTCTGGTACTGGAAGCCTAGCAGCCTCCCTGGGCTAGTGAGGTCATAGACTTTAAAAAAAAAAGAATTTACTACTGCCACTATGTGGAACTCTGAAAACATTTGTCAATTAAAAGCCAAACGCGATTTTTACTTCACTTTTAAAGAACTATAATGACTTACTAATGGGATATATATGCCTCTTTAAATACGTGTACATCCTTAAACTAAGAAATCACCTTGGGTACAACTACCCCTTCCCTGGTCCACACTGATTTTCATGTGACACTTACTTTTTATCACAGTAATATGTGGAAACCCGGATTCAGTGTGTTATAGCTTTATCAAAATTAATGTAGCATGATTTATTGGTGAAACAGCACATCCACCTTGAGCTTATCACTTTGCAGGGTCTGGCAAGATGTCCACTACTGCTAGATCTCCCTTAAAACATGGAATACCTTGTGACTCTCTGTGAGGTCATTGCAGCACCCTGGAGGTTGGCACACAATTTAGAAACCGTGGCTCACTTCCTTTGGTTGTCTGCCAGCTGAACGGACGTAAGGGTGGTGAAAGGCCAGATGGAGTCTGGGACAGTGAGTCTTCATGGGAGAAGCACCCAGAATGCTTAGCAAGTAGTGCCTGCTCAGGTGTTAAGTTGTCTTTTGACATGCTGCCATCGGGGGCTTTTTTTTTTTTTTCAATAACAGCAGCTGGTCCATCGTGACACATAACACTATCCAGGCTGGTGAGCTATCTCTGGGGCTGCTTTTGTAACCCCTGAGCCATCCTGAACACTGAATGTCTGTCATGCAGTGTTAGCATGAGGTGACTCAGTCTTGGTGACTTGAGGTACACACACACACACACACACACACACACACACACACACACAGACACACCGCAGTGTGCCCTAGGACATGGGTCATTTCCTTGGAGGTAGCAGTTCCTGAGTCAATATTACATCTGTAAAGCAAGCAAGAGTGACCACTTGATGAACCAAAGTGCAAAGGCTCTTGGGAGTTTAGCTGAGGCTTATTGTAACGGAATGAAGTGCTGTCTAGAAAACAATGCGTGCTCATCTTTCCATCCATATGGACACACACTGAGCCGCTGAAAGCAAAGTCACTTTTCCAGGAAGCTACAGCCAAGCAGATATAACCCCAGGCCTGTTCTCCAAAGGACCAGCAGAGCCGGATTTTGGGGTCTCACCATTCAAAGTGGGCGTGGATGGTTCAGGGCTGGGACCGTAGGGCATGTTTCCTTTGAAGTAGGTCACATTTTCAATTTAGGATTTGTTTCTTGACCTACCTAGAGAAAATCACAGTGCCAAGCCAAGTGACCATTGCTGGGAAAGTTTCCATTTCATCACAACTATATCTGTACCATTTCTGAGTGTGTTCCCTGCCCCGACCCTCCATCATTCCCAGGAATCAGAAGGCGATGGTTTTATATCCCTTCTATCTTAGTTTGCTTTCTGTTGTGCTAAACACCATGAGCTGTGAGGAGCCTCTGGAGTCCTGAGTGAATGTGTGTTGTTGATGTGAGCACAGCTGTGTCGAGGACCCCAAAGCCTGAGATATATCCATGAGATTGGTAAAAAGCTGCCCCTGGGGCAGGCTGAGGGAACTTACAAAGCCTTCACCTGGTCAGTGTGCAGATGGTGACAGTGTGTGCACAAAGTGTGGACTGCTGCTTCTTCACCCAGATGTTTACAGATGGCTCCCCAGTAGAGATCTACTGAGATGGACGGAGCCAGCCTCTTCCTTCAGCCAGATGCTGCTTCCTTCAGCTGTGTACAATAGCCCCTGACCTCAATCCAGATGTTTATCATAAGCACACTGAGCTTCTGCGCTGCTGGCTCATTTCTGTCAGAGGCCATGGCCCACGTGGCCCACCTGCCCCCAGCTTTTTGAAACATTTGCCTGTGTTTCTGTCCTTTCTTCTTTCCCCTGTCACCCTGGTCAGGTCAACCCCAAAGCAGTACACAGGTCACAGCGATGACCAGAAGCCACCCAGGGAGGAAAAGGTTTATTTAGCTTACAGATTACCATTCCACCCCAGAGGGAAGGTAGGGCAGGAACTCAAGGCAGGAACCTGGAGGTAGGAACTGATGAAGAGACCATGGAGGAGGGGTGCTTGCTGGCTTGTTACCCTGGCTTGCTCAGCTAACTTCCTTCTACAACCCAAGCCCATCCACCTTAGGGATGGCACAGCCCAGTGTGCCAGATTTACAAAACTAACCAGCGTATCTTCTCATGCACAGTTACATGTGCTCGCTTCCCTGCAATCTGCCAGCACATCTCTTTGTTGCATCTTGAAATGAGTTAAACAAGGTCTAGGGTCTTTGGCATGTGATTCCCACATGTATTGGAAGACACAGAGCATGATTGTGGTTCTGTCCCTGCACATTTGAGTGAATTCATTCATACAGTTCTTAGGCCCCCTGTCTACAGCAGGCGAAGAAGAACAACTTTTTATTTGGCTAATGAGCTCTGCAGAATTTTGGCTTTCAATGACCTCCACCCTCTGGTGTCTTACTCTTTTTTATTTTATTTTTATTTTTTATTTTTCTCAATGTTTATCCCATCCCTTGTATCCTCCCATTCCTCCCCACCCCCATTTTCCCATTATTCCCCTCCCCTATGACTGTTCCTGAGGGGGATTACGTCCCCCCTTAAATGCAGTATAATATCTGGTAAAAAGCAAATGTCTCTACAGATGTCCTAGTTACTAATCCATTGACCTTATAATGGAAATTAGCCTGTATTATCTGATTGTTGTCACATGTGCCCTTGAAAACAGAGATCATCTTAGCTCAGCGCAGAAGTTAAAAAAAAAAAAAAAAAAGATTGCAAGTCTGAGAAAGCCTTGACACATTATTTTTTGCCTCATAATGGGGGAGTGGGACAGGCGTGCATGTGGAAAAGCAAATAAACTCTACCAGTAACCTACAAGCTCAGAAGAGGATGGCTGCAGTGGACATTTTCATTTCAGACAGGGGAGACCTTGAGCAGAGATTCCAGCCAGGCAGGCATGGACCTTCTAACCTGCAAAAACAACATGCCAATAGGCTTATGTGGCTTTAATAAGCATTAGCAATTTATTAAAGGAGACGGAGGAAACTATATTTGTGTTGAAGTTTATTCGGAATCAGGGATTACAACCAAACACTAAAGGAGTGTGTTGCTTCGAAGCATGGTGAGGACATTGATGAATTTGGGTATGAGTCGAAGCAGAAATATATGTTTTGGTCAACAATGTGCAATGATATAGATTTGTGTTCTTTTTTTTTTTTTTTCTTTTAGGCCCAGTGGACATGTATTAATCACCTACAGTATACTATGGTGCATTAAATTCATTAAAATATTCTTTACTTATCATTTATCTCTCATGTTTCTGTATCTGACACTTATCTCCTCTGTATGTCTTGTGACATGTGTGTATATCTGTCTGTCTGTCTGCACAGAGAAGTCAGAACACAATTTGTTGCAGACAATTATTTTCTTCTACCATGTGTGCTCTGGGAGTCAAAGTCAGTCATCAGGCCTGGAAGCAAGTACTTATCCACTGAGCCATTCAGTGGCCCTAAATATATCTTATCATTTTTTAAATTAATGCTATAGTCATCCTGGAGTTATAATAATTTACCATTTATATAAGAAAAAATGGAGACTCCGAGAGCCCAGACAACTTGTTGTGTACTTCCTTGGCTAGATTCTATGAGCTTTGAACCTGGTATTCAGACAACTATATGTCATAAGGGGCCAACAATTATTTTTATACATTGGCCTACAGAGGCCTATATTAGATAAAAGTCATGAAAATCAATATGAGTTTTAAAAAATGAAGTATAAGATGATGATGATGATGAGGATGATGATATATTTTAGAGAGTTTTACTCTGTAGTCTAGGCAGTCCTCATGACCACTATTTACTCAAGAGTGTCCTCATGACTTAAATTCACACAAACTCTCCTGTGTCAGCCTTCTAAGTGCTGGGATTAGAGGTGGAGCCACCGTTGCTTAGCTGGTGAGATGGTTTGACTAAGAATGGCCCCCACAGGCTCATGGTATTCAAATTCTTAGTTGTCAGGGAGTGGAACTATTTGAGAAGGATTAGAAAAATTAGGAAGTATTAGGTAGTATGGCCTTTTTGGGGTAGGTGTGGCCCTGTTGGAGGAGGTATATCACTGGGGTAGGCTTTGATGTTTCAGTCTCTCTCTCTGTCTCTCTGTCTCTGTCTGTCTGTCTGTCTGTCTCTGTCTCTGTCTCTGTCTTTCTCTCTCTCTCTCTGTCTCTCTCTCTCTCTCTCTCTCTTTCTCTCTCTCTCTCTCTCTCTCTCTTTCTGCTTGTGGACCAGGATGTAGCTCTCAGCTACTTCTCCAGCACGATGCTTGCCTGCTTCCATGCTTCCTGCCAGCCTGATAATGGAGTAAGCTTCTGGATCTGTAAGGCAGCCCCAATTAAGTGCTTTCTTGTATGAGTTGCTCAGGCCATGGTTATCTCTTCACAGCAATAGAGCAGTGCCTTAAAACAGCTGGTATTATGATTTTGGATAAACAGTATTGTTTCAGATGAAATAGTCTGAGATTCTTCAGCTTGTTTGAAAACCTGGCTCTCTGTCAGCATCCAGATCTAAGGGGGGAAAAAAAATCAGAGTTCTAACTTTTTATTTGCTGACTCCCCAACTGTTTCTATGGAAACATATTAGATTTGCAAAAATGAGTGCCTCAATTTCATCACCACTTGATGGCTGCTCTTTCTCATGTTTTAATCTGGTTAACACCCATGGCTGACACAGGAGGAAACCTGGTATCAGAGACTAGAAGGAAGGCCCATTGTTGAGCAAGAATGGGAACCATTGCCTGTAGTCATCATCTCATCTTTACCTAAAGAGGAAGGATGCTTTTGAACTACTTCAGGAGATAGGTAACATCTGGGCTGTCATTTAGTCATCATTATTGGCCACCAATGTATACTCATTACAATACATACTCAAGCCAACTTATATGCCAGGAGATGGATGCTACAAAAGCTCTTTAAAAATGGAAGGTCATCACTGGCCAGGGAAATCAAAGAGAGCTTCCAGAAGTAGAGGAGAGAGGTTTCTCTATCAGTTGTTGGTGACTGTCACGAAGGATCAGATATGATGCAGAACCCAGCACCACCATGGCTGCTCTCAAGAGCCTACAGTTTCCTCCCTCTCAAGCCACCATAGGAGAGCCAATATACAATATGTCTAGCAGGCTTTCAAGGCTACAGATTGACTTTCTCCTAAAGAGTCTTGTAAACAAACACTGTGCCATTAGAAGATCATCACCACATCTCGGGTAGGCGTTGGCTTTCTGCCCAGACTTTGGAGGTTAAGAGGAAAATCAGTGCGATGACACCACTCTGTGGTCTATCTGTTCATGAGGCTGTGAAAACTTTCACGACACCCATCTGTCAGCGACAACTCTGGGGCGCCCACTGTGTGCCGGGCATTGAGCAGTATGGGAGCATCAGAGCAAAAGGAAGGCACAGCTTCTGGTCTAGAAGGGCTTTGAATTTACTGGAGCAGCATGGAAGAGCAGGGAACACAGCAGAGTTAAACAGTAGAGGAGACAGACAAACAACCCAGGGCACTGGCGCTAACTCCCAGGGCACCACCGTTTTCCTGGCCTGTTAGCTGCCTCAGGGTTGCGTGACTGGGTCATCAGAATTAAGTGGAGTTAGATGGAAGTGTGGAGATTCAGGGGGGAGGAGTAAAACAAGGATGAGGAGGAGACACAAGAAGAGGAACAGGAAAAGATGGGTCAAGGAGGACAAAGAGGAAGAAGAGAAGCCATCTTGTCACAAAGAGGAGGAGTAGGGAGACTTCGGGGGTTGGGAACAAGAGATGAAAAGGGAGGTAAGCCACCGAAGTACTGGGGAATAAATCACATTTCTCCGTGGCCCTCATAAGTTTATAAATGGTACAGAACCCCTACAACAAAAGACAGATTAATAAGAAAAACACAGGCGAGCTCATTAAGTCACACAGTATGAGTTATGAGAGAGAGAAACCTCTGCAACCCAAAGCGGTTACTCTGATTTATGTAACAACCTGAAACAGTAAAATGTAGAGAGGAGGTGACAAGCAGGTTTAGGCTTCTGGAGGTGGGAGCAAATCTCTGGGTTGTGCTAAGGGAGCAAGGTGGGCTCAGTGATCCTTCTGGCTCAGTCTTTGCGATGAGATGCGGAGAGGAGTTCACATGCCTTTGTAGGGAGAAAGCACACAATAGGGTTAAAAGAAATTTTTGCTATGTTGTACTGTTTAATCATTTCAAGAGGCCACTATATATGCAATAGCGGCATATCTGGGGGTGATGTTTTTTGGTTTCTTTTCCAACATTGTGTTGGAGCTTGAGCTCTGAGCCTAGGCCTGGGAACACAGCCAATTTGGTGTCAAGTGGCGGGGGAGGGGGTGGGGACGACAGGTAGACAGTGGAGGCCAGATCCTGACAGTTTACTTGAGAGTATTTGTTCTGTTTGCTTGCTTTAAGGTCAATATATATATATATATATATATATATATATATATATATATATATATGTATGTATGTATGTGTGTGTGTGTGTGTGTGTGTGTGTATGTATGTATGTATGTATGTATGTATGTATGTATGTATATTCCCCCACCCAGAGGATTTCTCTGTGTGCCAGTATGTGTCTTTCTACATCTATGTGTTTCTTGTGCTTTTTCTTTGGCTCTTTTTTTTTTTTTTCTCCCTATTCTGGCTTGTTTTTTTATTTCTTTTTTTTTATTTTATTTTTTATTTTTAGATATCTATTTGTTTTCTAATGAGAGAAAGCAAGAAAGGATGTGGATTTGAGTGGGTGGGGAGAAGCTGGGAGGAGCTGCAGTAGGGCTAAGCACAATGGGAATATATGCTATGAAAAAAATCATTCAATTTAAAAAGAGATAATTAAACATTTCAAAAGTTTTAAGAGAAAGCCAGCAATCACAGAATGGAGCAAGGGCTGAAAGACAAGGGAAGAGATGCCTTCCTCTGACACTCAAGGACCAGAGGATGGAGTGAATTGCCACTTCCAGAGAGGAGTGTCTAAGCTCCCGGGAAGGTCTGACAAATTGTCTGCCTCTTTGTGTAGGACACAGGGCCAAACTCTTGTCAGAAACCATCAGGGCAGTGAGGGCTGTTTTGCATATTTAGGTGGCTTTCCTCTTTAGAGTTCTAGCTCACTCTGATGAGCCAGCTTGTTGCTAGCATAAGTCAGGCGAACTGGCAAGGCCACCTCCATATCATGAGGTCAAACGCTGACTGTTGTCCCTGGAACAACTCCCGAGGCAATTGCTTTCATAGCTGTTGTAACTGAACGGAGGTTCAAAGGACCCATTAAGCAAAAAGAGGCCTTTTGTACTTCAAAGAGTCTATCCAGCCAGGTTGCAGATGAAAAGCATAACAATTAATTTTGAAATTTTTCTTTAATTCTGATGGATTTTCTAAGCAAATGATTCTGATTCCAACAGCTGCTGGGAAAGCAGTATGTAGCTGGACAGATCAGTCCTCTGCTATCTCCGCAGCAGTAAATAATATGACTTAGTCACTGCAGCAAAGACTGTGCTTTCAAGACTCAGAGGCACAGGGTAAAACATGTATGCCACTGGAAAAAATATTCAAATAAAATGCAGGGTCTTTCAAAAACAGTTGTAAAGCATGCAGCAGGCCGGCACCTTCCCGTTTACATGGTTGCCTTTTGAGTTGAAGGACAAAAGAAATAAACTAGAAGCCAGCATAAAACAAAAAATAGACACCCTCCCTAAAAAAACCCAAACAAACAAACAAAAACCAAGCCAAACAAACAAAATTAAAAACCAAATCAAAGCACACAGCTCATGGTGTCTGGTAGTGCTCTGTGGCTATTTCAGACCTGGCTTGGCCTCGCAAGATTGGGAATGCTGATGAATGTTGTCGCTGTCCTGTGACCATCTCGAGGCCGTGATAGAGCAGGCGTCCCCAGGGCCCGTCCGACTTGTTCTGGGTGAGGAGAGTCCAGACTAAAAGAGTCTACAGACGGAGAGGGATGAGCAACCTCGTCTTCCTTCTCAGGGATATCATCAAGTGCTGAGAGGAGCAGGATGGGGATGCAATTGTTTTATGGAAGAGATAATAAAGCAGAGGTTAAGAGAAGAAATGAAAACCATGGAGACAGTAAAGGCAGGTGGTAGTTTTATTTTCATTTCCAAAAATTGTTTTTATTTTGAGCCAACAAATAACATACATACATACACACACAATATATATATATACACATATATTCATGTGTATATATGTGTATATATATATTTGTCATATGCAACATGGTGTTTTGGTAAGTGTTTACACTGTAAAATCTAACTAATGAACATGTACATTATCTTGTGTGCTGTGGCTGTCAGCTTTCTGTTGTAACATATATACAAAGAGGAGGAGATCATTTTGGCTCTAAGCCTTTCTAATGCTGTGACCCTCATGTTGTTGTGACCTCCAACCATAAAATTACTTTCACTGCTTCATAACTGTAGTTTTGCTACTGTTATGAATTGTAATGCAAATATCTGTGCTTTCCGGCCATCTTAGGGGACCCCTGTGAAAGGATTGTTTGACCCCCAAAGGGGTTGTGATGCACAGGTTGAGAATTGCTGCTCTAGAACTTTCCAGTCATGCCGCACTGGGTCAGGTGGCCTCTGTGAGCCAGAGAATCCAGGTGGTGACTATCACATACTCACATTTATTTGTGATAAGAGCACCTCAAGTCTACTCTTCACGCAAATTGCAAGCACGCATTGTTCTGGATTATAGTTCAATGCCATATAATATATCTCATGAACTTATCGCTTCTGTCTAGCTAAAAGTGTATATACTTTGACGAACATCTCTGAAATCTCTCCCTCTCCATCAGAGGCAGTACAAGTTTTAGTAGTGAGACTAAAATGATTTGCATTAGACTAGAGGGAAGGTTTATCCAACAACAGAGCCAACTGTGTTCACCAGATGAGGAAAACTTTATCTTCAAAATCCCTTCATGTTTAGTATTTAAGACTTAGAAAACATGAGCAATGAATGCTATGTAGCTATTCATAGAATGCCTGTTGCCTGAGCATAAAAGGAAATCCTCTGGAAAAATCAGATTGCTAACTCCTTTGATGAGCACCCTGCTGCTTATTGGAGACTTGGACGATGGCTTGCAGGCTCCAGGAATTCATGTTTCAAATCAAAAGATTTTGATGCAGAGAAGCAAAGTGTAAAAATATGGAAAATAAATGAGCAAATGAATCAATGTATGGATTTTGAGCCTTTGGAGATTTCTGTCAGATGGGTCCAGATGGCAGCAGGCTTGCAAAAACACAGCATGTGTCTTCATGTAGACATAGACATTAGAACAAGGCTTGTCTTTCTCTTAGAAAACTTTCATTGCAGGACCTGCGTATTTATAGTGGTTGGTGAGGCCTTGGTGGCTTTGCCTGACTCCTATTGACTGACATTGGCAACATGTGTGCACCCATGGGATACAATGGAGCCACACGGTGGCAGAAATGAAAAGATGCTACATGTGACCCCGAAGCCAGTGAGAATTAGGGCAAGCAAGCAGAAATCAAAAGCTTCCTTCTTCCATGTGTTTCTTATATGCTATGGCAGCAGGAAGTGTTGCCAATGTATAAGGTGGGTCTTCTTACCTCAAATAACCCAATTGGGAAATCCCTTACAGGGGTGCCCAGCTGCTTGTATGTTAATTGATGCCAGATGTAGTCAGGGTGACAGCCAAGATTAGCCTTTATAAGGGCCTCAGAGAAATCACTATTTGGGACTTAGTTCCTTTATACACTAAAAAAAAAAAAAAAAAAAAAAAAAAAAAAAAAAAAAAAAAAAAAGAGAGAGAGAACTTTGACCTCACCCTTACTGTTCAGTGTTATGGTACTGGAGGTACCCTGTGTGATAGCAGAGGAGAAAGGTAAATGTCAACCAAGCTACCAACCCTCTCATCTACAATAATAACCTTCCTATATGATACACTCATGCAACAGTGGCACAAACACTGTGAGAGTAACCAACCACTATCTGACTGGATTTAAGGCCCACTATGTGAGATGAAACCCATGCCTGACACTGCTTGAGTGGCCAAGAACTTGAGAGTAGAAAGGCTGTGGGCCTAGGGGGGTAAACTAAATACTGTCTTCTGATAAAGGCACATAGCAATAAAGTGACTCCTAATAACAGTCTGCAAATAACATCTAATAGCACTGACCTATAGATCAGTGTCTTCACTGATCCATCAGACAAGTTTCCTCCTCCACTAGATGGGCCCTAATGCAGGTACCCACAGCTGTGTGGGACTGTAATGGCCCAGGATTATGAAGGAAGGGTCAAGGAGAGCTTCAACCCAAATGCCACAGGTGATGCCAGTGGGGATTGGCTCCCTCGCCACTCCCAACCTGGTACCATAAAGTCATCGGCTCCCCCCATCAACCCTAGTAAGATTTATTACCTTTACAGTTATCAGGCTTCACCCTTGGTTTGACCTTATAAAGTGCCCCCACTCCCTAGCCCCTGAGTATACAGATGAAGTATTTTCCAACATCCCACTTCTGGCCAATTGTAAATGGCCACACAGACCTTGACCCAGAGACCATAGCTACCTCCCCAGGGGTATAAATAAGTGCTCCCCTCAACAAAAGACTCAATTCTCCAAAGCTGTTTCAAAGTGTGTGTTCTTTGTCCATACATTCACCATTCAACCAAGATCCTGCCTGCATCCCCTGCTCCAGCCCAGATTCACTCCCTCCAGTTCATCCCAGTGTGCAACACAGCTGGGTACCCAAGGGGAGAAGGAGAAACAGGGCAGTACAGCCAGACAATGTGTGCAGAGTGGGAAACCTTGGAACACTAAGTCCTAAATGGGATGTCTTCATTGCCCCTCCCCCTCAAGGCTCCTCTGTGGAAGAGGAAGTAGAAATGTAAGAGACAGAGGGAATGGGGGACAAAGAAACAAGGCCTTCTAAACACAATCAGGCCAGTGCACATATGAACTCATAGAGACAGTGGCATCATACACGGGGCCTGTCCAGGTCCACGCAGGATGGAGTCTCAGTGCTGAGAAGGGAAATGAACACCGCTCCCATCCCTGGCCAAGAAGCTATCTCCTACTGACAACCTCTTGCAAAAGAAAAGTTAGTTTTCTCCAGTGGAGTCTCACTCGGTATAATATACTGCACTTAAGGGCAGGGCCCATGCTCAGCAGGAGATTGCCAACTCAAAATAAACAGAATGATAGCTTTGGAAAATTTGTAAGCTTTCAAAATTGCTTTGTTTGGGCATTTTTTTTAACATTATTGTTCTTTTGTTTGTATGTTATGGTTTCCAATTTTGTGTTTATATGGTGTGTGTGTGTGTGTGTGTGTGTGTGGCACACTTACATGTGTTTCTTGTGCTTTTTCTTTTATTCTCTTTATTATTGTTGTTTTTGTTTTTGAGACAGGGTTTCTCTGTACAGTCCTGGAACTTGCTCTATAGACCAGGCTGGCCTCAAACTAAGAAGCTGCCTATCTCTGCCTTCGTGTGAGGAAGGGTAGTGCTGGGGTTAAAGGCATGTGCCACCACACCAAGCATTATTTTGGTTTGTAGTTTATTTGTGTTTTGATTCCCCTGATTATTTTCTAGAGAGAGAGAGAGAGAGAGAGAGAGAGAGAGAGAGAGAGAGAGAGAGAGAGAGAGAGAGAAAACATGGAGTTGGGATGAGGACAGGGAGCATCTGCGAGGAGATGAGGGAGGGAGAACTATGATCACAATATTAAAAAATATTTTCAGTTGCAAAAAATAAAAAAATTAGAGAAAGAACTTGGATTTCTGAAATGGAAACACAGTGCTAAAGAACTTACTGCAAACTCGCACTCGAACACACTAAGATGCCTTTACATGACTCTTGAGAAACATCCACTCGTAGCAGTTTATATTATTCTTGCACTGAGTCTGGTCCCTAAACATCACTCTCATATCCTTAGACCTGACAGCTCTGTGTACGGGCTGTGGTGGTACTACACCATGTCTGAAGTTTCCCAGATCTGGCCCAGACACTGTTCCTGTGTCTTCTCCTTCTCTTTAGATATTTACTAGGAAGCCTGTAACATCAGTTATTTTTGTGGTTGCTACCATGACAATACACCAGACAGAAGAAACTTCAAGATGGAGGGGTTGATTTATGAGGCTTGTAGTTGGAGAGTATAGCCTGTCATGGTGGAGAAGTCATAGCTTGGGAGCTTGAGGAAGCTGGTTGGATGTACCCAAGATCAGGAAGCAGAGAACAGTGAATCTTGATGCAGGACCCAAGCCTGCAGAACGGTACCATCCACAGTGAGTGCGGGTCTTCCTATCTCAAAAGCCGAACCTAGGTATTCCTCACAGCAGAGGCATTGTCTCCCAGGCAACTCTAGAACCTATCACACTGACAGTCAAAATTAACCATCAGATCTCCCAAGAAGACTTGATATAAGGGGACTATGAGTTTTCTGGGTCTTTTGGGGGATATTGAGAGAAGGTCAGCATGAAAAAATGTCCTGAAATTGCTTTGGAAACTTTCTGCCTGTTATCCTTTCAATGTGAAAGTCAAGGAGGGTGTCAAAGCAATTACAAGTCACTTACAGGATGAGCTGCTTCTTATTATAGTAGCTGAACCAGGGAGAGACTCATTTTGGCGAAAAGATAAATCATTTTAGTCTACATTGAAACTACTCTCCAGTTACTAGAAGATAGTTACACAAATGCTCAAAGCTTCCTTTCAAGGAAATAAAAAAAAACCCTGTAGAAAAGTATCAATATTTTCAGAAAAGAATGAGTAATTTATAATAATTATATGATTTTTTTTCAGAGAGTTTTGAAAGCCATAACCCATTTAACCCTGAATCACACCTTTATTCCAATGTAAAGTAATGCCCATCAATTCAGGAGCCCTTGAGGGCATCCCAGACAAGCATTTCAGAAAGATCTCATGTACTTCATCATCATTGTCAGACTGTATACTTTCTTTGTGCATTTGTTTAATATTTATTAATTAGACTCGTGCTGTTTTTTTTAGTTTGTGAGAATGCTATGTTCAACAATCTAGACAGGTAGAGAGAAACACACAAAGTAAATCAACGCAAATGACTGACTACTGAGCTGTGAACGGAGGGCAAAAATCTCCTTATTCTGCATTGCATTTAAGTAATTTTCACAGGAGTACAAAGTGTAAATCCTTCCAGGTGCAATGATATAAAGTGATGTGACAGATGGCCATGCCATAACCCACCCTAATTATCATTCATTAGCATATCCGGTTGTATTTATCAGGCTCTGAACACAAGTTGTGCCACAGAAGCAATGTCTCCATTAACCTCAAGAAGGAAAAATAAAAAGGCATCACTTCACCTTGGTGAGGAGACATGATTGGAAAGTGAGGTCAAAGGCTCAAGTTCAGCCATCCTACACTGAGGAGGCTACTAAAGAGAATGGGGCTCAAAAGGCACAGGACACCAAGAACCTCAGGGTTGGGGGAGGCCTTAGAAGGGGAGAAAAGAAAAGAAAATGGTTTCCATCATCGTCCTTGAGAAGTCATTCCCTGGGACTGAGGAGGAGAACTTTGGTTTGCATGACATTTCAATGTATCCTCTTTGTTGTTTCTGTTGTGAAAATCCTTTTTCGTTAGCTGAAAAGAAACCAAGGAAGAGGAAGAAAGGGAGAGAAGAGGGATGGAGAGAGAGGAAAAATAAGTACACATTAGATTCCTTTTTCCTGGGAAGATAAGATAATGTTTAAAGGAAACACATTCACAGTGCCTTGAACATAAGGACATGGAGTCTTTCTTTTTAGCATTGCTTTTCAGGACGGTGTTAAAAGGAAAACAAAACATGTTTCTTCTAGGGCGATGAGCTCAGTAGTTGAGTGGAAATGGCTGCTGTCACTTGATGACATCAAAATCCGTATCTCTTATTTCATATCCTTCTTTGGAGGTTGACACCAATATCTCTATGGACTTGTAGGACACTCAGTCATCCAGGCATCTGGGTATTTCTGGAGCATGTGCTTGGGGCAGGGACTGGGTAGTAAAATACGCAGGATTTATGTTGAATTTGGGAGATAACAAATAAAAAATAAGTTTTCATACAGCTGGGGCAGAATGAACTGGATCTGCGAGGGCAGACAGCACCCTGCCTTGGTTCAGGGAGATCAGGGTGGCCAGAACATCAGAGGCAGCTTGAGGTTTGGGGAGGAATTACCTAGAGAAAGTTCAGCCACAAGAGGGCCATGGGAGATGTGGGGGCCATGGGAGATGAGGGGGGACACGTTGGCACTTTTCGAATGCTTGAAGAGAATAGGGTTCCTCACGTATTTGATAAAGATACAGTGGTGTCTGAGTTGGCTGAACATGTATCATTCTTCAAAGACTTTAAATTCTCTATTCCTCTCTCTTCTTATGAATGACACTCGCCATCTTCCCGTTTGGAGGGAAACAGCACACTCTCCTCATTTTCCTTCTTTTTCTTTCTCCCCTTAAGTCCAATAACCCACCATCTTTCTTCTAAGGGTCTTGGAAATGCCGATCCTTTCCCCCAAGACCCCAACTCCTCCCATAGACTACTGTGGCAATCTACACTTACCCCCTACCTTTTCCTTGCTGCCTGCAGTCAATAGTTTGCATCATTGTTGGGACGCTTGGTAGAAAATGGAACCTACCATGTCATTTCACAACCCTGACATCTTGTCTACTCGTGATCCTCAGGATCAGCAGTCTCTTCATCTCTGAGCACGGAGATCCACTGACTTGACTTCTATCTGACTTTACAATCCCCGCTCTCTGTATTATGTGTGTGTGAACATATATGTGTGGGTGCATGTGTGTCTTTGGAGGCCAGAAGTCAAGGCTGAGTGTTTTTCTCTATTGCTTTCCACTTTATTTATTAGTTTGAGACGGGGTGTCTCAATGGTCCTGTAGCATCATTTTGGTTAGGCTGGCTGTGCAGTAAGTTCCTCATAGCTGCCTGTTCTGTTTCCTCAAAACTGGGGTTACTGATGGAGACCCAACCTCAAGTCTTCATGCCACTTCCCTAGGCCCAGGAACTCCTCTTTTCACCTACTGTCTTACATAGATTCTAAGATTCCCACTCTTTGGACTTGCCTTCATTTACCTTGGCCAACTCAGACATTGTATAGTGCATGCGTTTTCTTTTCTACTGTCCACTCTCATCTCCTGTTCGGTCAATTCTTTTCATGCTACAATTCTCAGTGATGACATCACAACCTCTGCAAAGCCTTCAAACACTGCATTCCAGCAAAGGCGGGAAATCCTACCTGCTTCCAGTCATCCTATGCTAACCTCTTCTCAGCGCCAGGGACATGGAATTTTATAAGGATATGAAATATAGATGTATCTCGGTTTCTTCATCCATAAACTGATAGTTTTAAAGGGAACTGTATCATTTGCATATTACATCCAGTTGTATTCCTCATCCTCATCCTTGTTTTAGCCAGGGTTTCTATCACCGTGAAGAGACACCATGGCCACAGCACCTCATATAAAGGAAAACATTTACTTTGGGCATGACTTACAGTTTCAGAGGTTTAGCCCACTCAGCCCACAGGCAGACATGGTGCTGGAAGAGCTGAGAGTTCCACATCTTGACCCAAAGGCAGGTTAAGGAGACTGCCACGCTGGGTGTAGTTTGACTATAGGAAATTTCAAAGCCTGCCCCTATAGTGGCGGCTCACTTCCTCCAACAAAGGCACACTTATTCCAATAAGGCCACACCTCCTAATAGTGCCACTCCCTTTGGGCCAAGCATTCACATATATAATCTATGGCGGCCATTCCTATTCAAACCACAACGATGCTCAAAGCCCTGGAATTAACAATTTCATCTCATATTAATCCGAGTCTCACATAGTGTCCTCAGATACAGATTAACTACAGACCACTATCTTACGCCTCAAAAGACATTCAGGATGTTGTCTCCACTTTGAATATGTTTTGCAGTGTCAGGGAGCTTGTTCACTTTAAGTTTCAGCCTTGCTATTGTACCTGACAAACAACAGGTGCCCAGATAATTGTGTATTTGTTGCATGAACGAGTGAATGGATTTGGTGTCATGTCTTTATTCTGGAATCAGCCCAATATTTCTTCACCATGACAAATTACTATCCCTTTTCCAATTTCTTTGATATGAAATTTTTGAGGGCTTTCTGGCTGCCAGCAGAGCTCCAGGGTTAGTGGAAAACTGTCTCAAAGGAATTAGATAGAGTAATAGATCAGAATACCAGATGTCCTCCTGGGGCCTCTGCATGTGAGAATGAAGGACATCTACCTGCACACATGCATGCACAGCGCGCGCGCGCGCGCGCACACACACACACACACACACACACACACACTTTTTAAAAAATAATAAGGCCAATCTGAATGTGCAATGACAGGGCAGCTGAAAGGTACAGGTACAGATCACACACTATTTTTAGGCGTGGTGGCTTGCATTCCCATAGCTGATAAAAGCTCTTATGCCCTGAAATTTGGCTAATGATAAAATAATATCTCATGGCATCTGTGATGAAGCTTGTGGCATCTGAGAACAAAGCTCAACAGGTCCGTGTTTGTCTAGATGTGTTGTTTGAGCGTCGTCCAAAAGATGGCACTGTTTGTATTCCTATCATGTTTAATTGCCAGCTTTCTACTATCTGGGTACATTAATGAAGTAAGTTGAGATGGAGCAGAGATTTCACCCTCCACACAAATCAAAGTGCCGCTTTATTATAGGCCTTTTCAGACCCTTCATCACGCTCCCCGGCAAATGAATATGCCCACGTCGTTATCAGCAATAACTGTGCTGTCAGCAAAACTTCCACTCACGCACCAAATACTTATTTCTTCTATTTTAAAGGAGATTATGAATCCACTTTAAAAATCATTACAGATGTTCTGCAAAAGATGCATAATTGAGACACATTTAATTTTCCAGTCTCAAAGAGCTCGATCTTCAAACATAAGTACGGCTTGATGATCTTTTAAATGTGACCGCACAGGAAGCACGCAATTGGCAGCTGCAGGTCATTGGCTACTTAAGAGCACTGTCCTTCGAATTTGCTTGTGAGACAAAAATGAAAACTCCAAAATAACTTGACTGGAGCAAATAAGAATTAGCTCTGCGAGTGCCCTGAGATAGAGTGAGGGCACAGGTGTGGGACAGAGTGAGGGTGGATTTCTGGGTGCTTCTGGTATTGCAGTCCTCACATATAGTTTTGACTGTCCAGCCTGTCTCCAGGAAATCGTCTTCCTCATCCTGTTACATATATTCACTGTTGATTGATGGGTACAAGTGAATGGCAACTCTGTAAGTAATAACAATCTTTAAAAAGAGGCCATGAATTTGAAAGAAAGCAAAGAAGAGTAGGACAGTCTGAAGGGAAGGAAAGGAATGGGGGAAATGTTATAATTATATTTTAATCTCAAAAATAAAAAAGAAAGAAATGAAGATAGGATGGCACAGAGGATTTCCTCATACATAAAAATATCAGTAAAATCCCCATAGAATGCTCTTTGTGGAGATGGGACCAGCCCTGGGTGAGGGCTTACTCTGAGCTCAACCTGTAGATGGTTACAATGGGAGAGCAGCCCATCTGTAGAGTGGGTATCTGTTCTGATGAGCTGCGTTGCCTCAGACCTCCTGTGGGCTAGTGTTTTGTGTTATCTCTTCCAGAATTCTAGCCTATGACATTCTTAATAGTAAATAATAATAAAAGTAAAATAATAATAATAATAATAATAATAATAATAATAATAATAATAATAATACCTTCTAATGTGGATATCCATCAGTGCCTCAGCATGTAAATGATCTCTTGGCTGTAGACAGGCATGTTCTATGTTGGCATGTTTTCTCCACGCATGACACACGGAGCTCTTCTGGATCCCAACCCCTGCAGTTATGTGATAATGGAGAAGAAAGCAAAAGTGATGCTTGGTGGGATCTAAAGGACTATGGTTAGGAAAACAGCCGTATGATTTTTTTGTGGAGCCCTGCCAACACAGGCAAGTTTCAGGCAGTGTTTGCGTTCATTAGCACCCCATGGCGTTAAATCCAAGAGGAAGACCGTCCTCTGTGTTGTTCCAGGAAAATTTTGCTTGTTTTGGTGGGATGACTCCTTCCTGTCAGTTCGGGGGCCTCATTCTGTCAATGATCTCCTCTCAATTTTAACGAACTCATTAATGATGGTGATTTTGTACAGCCTCCATGTGCAAACAGCGCACTGAATCAAGTCCCATGTCTGTGAAGTGCTTTCTAGTCCTTTCATGTAGATGAGGGGAGTGAGGCTGGAAGCTGACTGACACTATCCAGATGAGACCTGAGACTCAGAAGCAAGCCTTTCTCAAGCCCAACACCTTTATGAATTTTTCAAATCTTGCTCGACCTCTGTATGCTCTAAGTATTGTTTTCTACAGCCTATTTTAAATGTGATGGTCAGTTCCACCAAAGTCTACCACACAGGTACAATAGAGTTTCTGAAATCCTTTTGAAGTCATGAGCATTGACAGACCAGGGCTATCTTTCCATGAGGGCTGCCAAAAGCTGGCAGCAAATTTTTGGGAGGAGGTGCCCTCTGATCACAGCTTCCTACCCATTCAGTTGACTTCCTGTTTCAGGTTTTGTGATTTTCCTGGCCAGATAGGCACAGATATCCATTTACCCAAGAGAGAGTATTGGTGGCATACCAAAAGATACACCCTACTCATGTATGGGCTGGCGAGCCAATGGGCTTATTGTGGTTAACCACAGGAGTATATGTGTGATGGTGAATAGTAATGGTCAATTTGACAGAATAGAATCACCTGAGAAACAAGCTGGTTTGGGGCTATATGTGCAGGAAATCATCTTAATTATGTTGATTGATGTGGGAAGGAGCTGTGTTGCCTGTGGGCAGGGTAGTTCCCTGGGCAGGGGATCCTGGACTGTATTAAATATGCCGAGCACTGGCATGCATCCTTCCCTCTCTGTGTCCTTATTGTGAATGAGATGTGAACAGCCGAGTCCCGCTCCTGCTCGCTTGACTTCCCTGCTGGGATTGACTGTGTCTTGAACTGGAAGTAAAAGTAAACATCTTCTCCCTTAGGTTGCTCTTGTCAGAATATTTTAATACAACAACAGGACAAGAAACTAAGACAGAGGGTGAGGGGTGACTTACAGGTACACATGTGACTCTGACGGCCACATTATTTAAAGGCACAGCTCAGCATGGATGGTGGCTCATGACAGCTGCATTCTGGGACTCTCTGTTCAACCTGCAGGCAACACCACAAGGAAGTCTCCTCTTCTCTGCAATGGTTTACAGAGTCCACAATGCTGAGGAGGAGCCTTTTGTTTTGTTGTGTTTGTTTGTTTGTTTGTTTTGGGTGGGTTTTTGTTTTTTGTTTTGTTTTGTTTTGTTTTGTTTTTTTTGAGACAGAGTTTCTTTGTGTAGCCCTGGCTGTCCTGGAAGTTGCTCTGTAGACCAGGCTGGCCTTGAACTCAGAGACCCACCTGCCTCTGCCTCCTGAGTGCTGGAATTAAAGGCGTGAGCCACTACTGTCCCACATTGGGAAGGAACTTTATAGCTTCGTGTGTGTGTGTGTGTGTGTGTGTGTGTGTGTGTGTTTCAAGAGCTTTTTCCTTGCCTTCACAGGAAATGGTTCAAACTAGGGAAACAACTACACAAAACACTATATAAGACACTTGGAAGTGGCCAATGTCTTTTTGCAACAAACACAAAGTGAAACAAACTGAGGAAGCAACATTTTCTTCCTATAAGTGGCTGTTGGCTACTATGGCAAAATACACCAACAATTAGCCTAGTAAGGGGAAACATTTAACTTGCATTTCTTCAGAGGCTTTGGTCGATGGCCCTTGGTCCGATTGATTCAGGCTTATGGTGGCTAGAGCGCGTGGTAGGGGAGGCCTGCTCATCTTACCGTTACTATGGAAGGAAAGTGAGATACAGGCAGGGTTGGGATATCAACATCTCTGTCAAGAGCATGTCTCCATTGACCCAATATCTTTCCACTAGGTCCTGGCTTCTCTCATTCTCTCTTTCTAAACTGCAACATCCCGAAAGGGCATAAGGCAAATGACTTCCCCTGATGGAGGGATGGTCCAATTTTGACATGTACAACTCATAAGAAAGTCAGCCCAGGAGCAGAAGGGAGGTGTGCTGGGATGGGGAATTCTGAACTGCAGTTGACAAGGATGGGAATTAAGAACTCTGTGGGACCTTAGTTTGAGGAGGACCCCAGGACCCAGATCTGCCTGTCATAAAGTTCTTCTTGTAGGTTTCCAGGACCCTGTGGGTCCTACTATTTCCCCATTCTTCCATGCTACTCTCGCCTAAAGTCTCAATAGGATGTCCTCTCCTCTGACCCACTTTCTTGGTAAGTAAAGTTTTTCATGGTACGTATCCCTTGGATTAGTGTTTTGCTATAAGTGAGTATATACCGTTTGTCTCTTTTTGCTTCTGGGTGAACTCTCTCATTATGATAATTTCCAGATCAATCCATTTGTCCACAAATTTTGGGAATTCCTTGTTTTTAATAGCTGAGTAGTATTCCATAATGTAAATGTACTACAGTTTCTTAGTCCATTCTTCTACTGAGGGATACTTAGGCTGTTTCCATGTTCTGGCTATTAAGGAGAATATAGGCAGTAAGCTTTGAACCCCTACCAAGACCTAGCTGACAAACATGATATTCTCCACCATTAAGTGGAGAGTGAGATCTGACTCTCACATGGACTCTGGTGCCCCTTTTCTGACCACGTCCCCTGGATGGGGAGGCCTGGTGGCACTCAGAGGAAGGATAGCAAGTTACCAAGAAGAGACTCGATATTCTAAGAGCATATATAGGGGGAGGAGGTCTCCCTCAATCACAGACATAGGGGAGGGGAGAAGGGGAGAAGTGGGAGGGAGGAAAGAATGGGAGGAAATAGAGGAAGGGCTAACAATCGAGATGTAATCGAACCCCTACTCTGATCTAGCCAATGGACAGGACATTCTCCACAGGTATGTGGAGAGCGGGGACTGACTCTGACATGAACTCTGGTGCCCCATATTTGACCACCTCCTCTTGGTGGGGAGGCCTGGTGGCATTCAGAGAAAGAATAAGCAGGCTACCAAGATGAGACTTGATAGCCCATGACCATATCGTGGGGGAAGACGTCCCCCTCAGTCATAGACCTAGGGGAGGAGAATAGGGTGAAAGTGGGAGGGAGGGAAGAACAGGGGGATACAAATGATGGGATAACAATTGAGCTGTAACCTGAATAAATTAATAAAATTTTAAGAAACAAAAGAACTCTGTGGGAGCCTGTCATGAGGGACCTCTAGGAACGCAATATCATGCTTATAGTAACCATCAGAAAAATGCACCCTCATACTCCAAGCAGGAAGAAAAGAAAAAGGACTGTCTAGACATATGTGAGGACATTTGTTCTGAAGAGGCTTACTCCCAGCAAAGATTATTGACCCAAAGCCTGTCAGAGTTTTATCAGAATCGTAGCTGCCTTGGAGGTTGAGTCACAACACCCAATTCTGATGCATATAGCCGACCTGTTACACTTTGAGAGCTTGGGCTGTTGAAGGACACTTGGGAATGTCATAATTTACAGGCAGAGGCTCATAGAAAGACTAAACTATCACTTCATGGCCACAGAATGCTTTGCTTGCCCTCACCATACAGCACTGCAAAGTCTATTCATAACAGATTGCTCACTAAGTACCTGTTTGTATAATGACATGTCTGGCTACTAAGAAAAGGATTGCAATGTGCACTTAAAGGCCAAACTCAGTTTGAAGAGAGAGAGAGAGAGAGAGAGAGAGAGAGAGAGAGAGAGAGAGAGAGATCAATACTCAATCAGATTCAGATACAGCAAGGATGATGGAGTTAACATAATAAGAATGTAAAATAGCTATTATTGACATATAAGGGTTCTAGTGCTTGGACAGTATTCAAAAAATGAAGGTTGATGGAATAAAGAGGCAAATAGCATAAAACAAAAACAAAACAAAAAACAACAACAACAACAACAAAAAAAACAGTGACACCATTTGCATGATTCCATGAACATGAGTCACCTAGTAGCACTCAAGAGAGGAACAATGGTTATCAATCAATCAATCAGCACCGACCAGTGAACATAAAGGTCCGGTTGAGTATGAAGGTGTTCTAGAGATCTGCTGAACAGCATTTGCCTACATTCAACAGTAACATGTGCACATTTTAAATTTTGTTGAGGACAGTTGTTCTTAAGTTCTCAGACGAATTGTTCTTACTGTCTTGTCAAGTCAGCAAGACCAAGGACAATGACAAATTGTAACATAAATGATGAATGCCTTCAGTGGGGTTATTAGTAGACTAGACACAGCTGGATAAGAAATGTCTTGGCTTGGAGATATATTATTGGAAACCTCTAAAATTAAAAACTTGAAGAACAGAATATCAAAGGACCATGAGACAGCTACAAATGACTACACCTCATGGGATTATAAGAGAGAAGAGAGATGAGAGAAACAGAAAACCTCCAAAACAATAATATAAAACATCAAACCAAGGAGCAAAAAAAGACTCACACATATAAATAACGTATTCATATTCACACTACAGAAAATTCAAGATAAAATAAACCCTGAAAAAAAATTGAGGGGCTGGAGGGAGGCCATTTCACCCACAGAAAAGCAAAGAATTACATCCGACATCTCAGAGGTCATGCAAGCAAGAGAGAAGAATGAAATATTTATAGTGTAGAGAGAGAGAAAAAAGAAAATGCACCCTGGAGCTCTGTACTCCATGAAATTATCCACCGCATGAGGTGAAGAAATAAAGACTTTTCTAAGACAAACGAAAATGGAAGCAATTTGATGCTAGTAGACCTGCCTTGGCAGGTATGCTAAAAACGGTTCTTTAGAGAGAAGGGGAAAGATAAAGATCAGAAACAGATTTATAGAGAAAGAGAGCACATGGGTTCCCCATTTCCCAAGGCTTAGTAAGCCGTAGAGTAACAATCTGAATAATCTGAATAAATTGTTTCCAGTGTGATGAGCCTAACTCATCAGCCCCACTCTATCCTCACCCCCACCCATCTCCCCACCAAGTGCCCCACCAGGTGCTGATGCAAAGTGCCCTGAGACTTGTGCCCTCTTCAGTAAACATTTACTCATTAGTACATAGGTAATAGTACTGCACATATGAGGTTTAAATTAAATTGTGCTCAAAAGAAATGTGTAACTTTTGACTCCCACTGGACACTCAGTAAGTCACAGTAAGCATCTATCTACTTGGCTTTGTGTCCCTCAGCTGGTAGGCTGCTTTAAGCCCAACTGACTGATAGCCAAACTTTAGCAGGATGAATGACTCCTCCTCCTCCTCCTTATCATCATCATCATCACTATATATATGCATACTCACATATGATGTATAATTTGCTTTTATGTAACCCAAACTGGCTTTGGATTCACTATGAACCAGAGGGTGGCCTTGAACTCCTGATCACCCTGCCTCCACTTCTTAGCAGTTAGGGCCACAGGTCTGTGCCATCCTACCCTGCCTTATCTCTAAAACACTTATGACATTTTCCACATTAAAATATTATTTATAGATAGTTTGCTTAAAGAATTAAATATAAAACTACTACAGGATCGCCCAACTCCATTTTTGAGAATAAACCCAAAGTAATAGAAAGCAGAAGTTTCTGGACCCATGTTCGTGGTAGCATTATTTACAATAACCAGAACCTAAAAGCAACATAAATATTTGCCAATGTGAATAGATTTATACAATATGGAATCTAAATACAATGGACTATCATTCAGCTTCAAACAAGAATATAGTTTTAATATATGGCGCATGAAACCATAATGGTTTGGATATGAAATGTGCCCCACAAAAGACCAGTGGCTTTATTTGGAGGAGATTGGATCATGAGGGTGCTAATCCTATTAGTGGATTAGCCCATTGATGAGCTTATAGCTAAATGGGTTATTAGGATGTGGGGCCTGGTTGGAGGAAGTAGGTCCCTAGAATGTCCCTTAGATGTGTGCAGCTTGTTCTTAGAGCCGTCTGAGCTGGCTCACCCCTTCCAACTCTGTGCCCAAACCTCTGAAACCAGGAGACAAAATATCAAGTTAATTTCGCCAGGCATTTTTTTTCCAAGACAGGGTTTTTCTGAGTAGCCCTGGCTGTCCTGGATTTGCTTTGTAGACCAGGCTGGCCTCAAACTCACAGCGATCTCCCTGCCTCTGCCTCCCAAGTGCTGGGATTAAAGATGTGCACTACCATGCCCAGATTTCTTCAGGTATTTTGTTGGGCTGGCACAATTTAATGAAGGAATGAACCTTGAAAACATTATATTAAGAAAAATGAGGCAGACATAAAAAGACACATAGAAAGGAGAACAGTAGATGGCAGGCTGAGAGGTAGAGTTCAGATCTGGTATATGCTAGGAGCAGAGTCCTGCTGGAGATGATGAAACACTTCCAGAGCTGAATAGTGCAGAGCACAGTCACGTGATGGACTTGTCACTGAGTCATACAGTTAAAACAGTAAATTTTGTGCTATATATGTTCTATCATATATACACAGAGTCTTCTATAGGATAGTTCCAACCAGCAGGAGAATCTGCTTTGCACAACTGGACCAGGGTGGGGAGGATGGTACCATACAATCCCAGCCCATCCTGCCTTCCTCACTGCCAGACATTTTAAATTACCATTAGTGCTTGCCTTCCTCGCCACCTCGACTGGAGGCTGTCAGCCCCTGTCAGATCCTGACTGGCCTGCAGAAGCTGCAGGCCTGGGCTGTAGTTGTCTTTTCAGATTACCTCGTTGCAAATGTGTAGTCATTTGCTTGAACCTGATTGTGTCCTCTGTATGCCACTGATGCCTGGGCAGAATAAAGCGTGAATAGAATTCAGATGACTTGAAGTCTGGTCCCTTTTTTCATGTCCTACCACCCATCTATGCCTTCTCCCACCTTTGGCTATGTTACAGCTGCCAGTCCTTGGACAGTGCAGGCCAGCTGTCAGGGCAGTACAGGCATCCTGGCGCTCATGTGAGTGGTCCACGCATGGCATCCGGATCAGAAGAAGCCTGTCAACTGTAAATCAAAACGATGTTTCCCTTCCTTAGCTGCCAGAACCGGTCTTATCACTGAGAATCAAATCTGTTCTGTAAGCTCATATATCATCATTACCTGCAATCTAAATTCCGAAATCAAAGTAGACCTGGGAATTTTATTGATTCTAGGAATGGAGCTGAGCCCAGGTCACCCTGAATCGGCTGCGCCGGCTTTGCTTTGCCTACAACAAACATGTCACTGACAAAATTACCGAAGAAAAGATGACACTGTGGATTCTGTGTAGGGGGTAACTCATCAGTGACAGGGGTGGGGTATTTTTATCCTTATGGCTCAGGGCTAATGTAATCAGTGAAGATATCATCCTGCTGGAAGTGTGCTCTCCAGAGAGCAGGGAAAAGCAGAAAGCATTGAAGTCAGCTTGTTTCCAAAGTCATTTTTCTCAATCCGGCCATGATTTAATCAGGAGGACTTAACAAGGGTTGAGGAGTAAGGGGCCTGAAGCAATAACTAGCGAGGCCAGCTCTTTTACTCTGAGGTGTAGCCCACAGGCAAGCCTGGGAGGCCCAGACAATCTGTCACACTTGGAGCTCAATATTCTCATTTGTGCAGTGGGAAGAATCACACTCTACAGCCTTGAACCATTTAGAGGATTAGATTCTATCTGTCAAGTGATGTGAGGTCCTAGAATAGAAAGAGTTATAACCACCGAGGAACCTCAGTCATGTGACAGCTGGGGGTGGGGTGGGGAGGGGGACACACTCAACTTTGAGAGATTGTTATTTAGTTCATTAATGGACTCGGGTGGGGGGATTGTAAAGGAAAAGACATCAGCTGACTGGAGATGATTAAAGAAAAAAAAAATCTAAGCATTTCATTCTGAGAGTCCACAAGACCACCCTCAGGATTTATACTTCACTTGTGAGTTCCCAACACCCCCAAAAGCTATGTGACTCCTGGTTACAGTTTATAAAAAGAGAAAAGAACCCAGGCAGAGTCCAGGGAGGGCATGGCCAATACTCTCAGCATCCTCTTCCAGTGGACTTGAACAAGCAACTTAGTTCTCATGGCAATGGTGTGTGACTATGTGTGTGAAGTATTTCACACCAGAGAAGCTCAGTTGAGCTCACCTGTTTAGGGCCAATCATCACATAGGCACATAGCATCCATCTGGCTTGTCTTAGCTACTCTGTCTGCAACCCTGCACAAGTCAAGCTGACAAAGCAAGGCCCATGACCTCAGACACACAAAAACATCAACTCACTACCAGGGACATTGTTGGATGAAATAACTAGTTCTTTCTCTAGTTCCACTGGCCTGGATCAAGTAGGCTAAGGAGATGGCTACTATACTTACAGGGATCTGCCTGTTTGTGCCTACCACTGTAATGATCCATATGAGATTGACAACCATGCTGGATAAATCAATTGGAAGTTTTAAGCCTTCCCCACTCCCCCCCAATATCCAGACCAATAGCAGGCCTGAGCCTCAAAAAACACATTTATAAGGGCAGAAACTGAGAGTCAGAGTAACCTTGAAATGTTCATTTGTGGAAGAGTATCGTAGTTATTTTAAACTTAACTTGCCATTTATTTTGGTTAATGCATCTGGACCATAGTTAAGGCCATAGAAATATCAAATGGGTTGACAAGGCAGACATGACTATTGGGAGAGGAGAGTCAAGGCTGAGCATTGTCTAAGCAAACACATCATGGGATCAGAACAGGGCGGTGCTACCTCAGTCATTTGATCAACCTCAACAATGCTTCATTACAAGTGTCTCATCACAAGCCATTGCTCTACCTTCTTATGCGTGTCCTCAGGGTCTGAACTTAGGTCCTCAAGTGCTTTACCAACTGAGCCATCTCTCCAACCTCTGTGAGATTTTTTTTTTCGAAGCCAGTGAGAGCCACTGGGACTTAGAATCTTCTTCTCCTTGGTTGCCAGGACATCCAGAGTTAAGTTTATCACATGGGCCTGTTTTCTGATGCAATTACTTTCTTCTTGCCCTCGTCTCAGTGCGACAAAGTAGAAGCAACGTAGTTATGGAATCTGCAGGTATGATGTTGGTATTTCACATTGTATTAAAAATTGTAACACCACAGTTAGCTTTCTATCTCGATGACAAAAACCTTGAGATTAACAACCTAAAGCTTTCGGCTTCAGTGCCTTGCATCTGCGGCTCTCTGGCTGTGTTGTTTTGGGCCTGTGGCCACACACTACATCATAATGGAGACATACTTCAGAGAACGCCTACTCACCTCATAACAGCTGAGAAACAAGAGACGAAGGAAGAACTGAAGAACGTGGGGTGCCAGCGTTCATATGTGGAATGTATCCCAAAGGCATCCGATTTGAAGGCCTGATCCATAGCTGGTGGCATCACTGAGAGATGGTGGGGGCTGTAGGACACACAGCTTTGTTGGAAGAAGTGGGTCACTGGAGGGCTTTGACAGGGTAGACTAAGATTCTGGTTCTCATCCTAGCTTTATATTCTCATTTCTAAGATGTGTGTAGCTTTCTTCTTTTGTGCCTTTTGGTTATGTTTCTATCTTGCCATAGGCCTAAAGAAAAAGAGGCAGTCAGCTATGAGCTGACATCTCTGAAACCATGAGTCAAAATAAATCTTCCATGGTTTTACTTGTTTTCTCGGGTGTTTTGTCACAGTTGTTACAGGGACCTGCCTAACCCACTTCTCCCATGGCTTATCAACTTCATCTCAATAAGCCCCACCCACTAAAGAATCCATCAGCTTCCAATAGGACTAGAGCCAGGTGACCAAGCCTTTACTACATGAGCTTTTAGGAGACCTTTATCCAAACTACACTAACTACTTTAGATCCTACAAATATGTACAATTAAAATTTGTCAGTGTATGTTATATTCAAAACCTGTATATTCAACACAAGGCTGGATACCCTTAGAAAAATCACTTAAGCCCTTGAACACCTCTTTGCTGGCAAAACAACTTCTCAAGGTCATGGGAATTAGAGATAATGATGTAACAAACCTGGTGTTTGGCGACTTCTGAGTTTCTCACTAACTCAGCCTTTCTTTCTTATTAGTTTTTGTTTGGTTGGTTTGGTGTTTTGGGGTTTAGTTTTAGTTTTTGTTTCATTTTTGCCTGAGGTTTTATGATGTTATTGGTAACCCTCCTGAAATTGTGACGGACAGATGGCAGAATACAAGCATACAACAACATCTGAGAGTCTGGCCTAGCCACTTTTTATAGTGGACAAGAGACTAAGTGACCACGGTTGCTGTAAGTTCCTTGATGTATTTGTGGCAGGTGGTGCTCTTCCCTAACAAGTACCCCAGGAGTGCTTAGATGGCCCATGCTGGGAAGCAGCACCCATCTCATACATAGTTTTGGCTTCACAGCCTTCCCATTCTTTCCTCCAAGCTGTGGCTGAAGAGCTTTCCCCTAACCAAGCCTCCCGTCCTTTGTTTCCTCCTTGGCCTGGCACAGCACTGAGCCATCAACATTTACCCAGGCTGTTCTGCCCCCACTCCTCCTCGTTTTCTCTCACAGATATTTTCTATGATGAGTTTCTCTTGCTTCGAGTCTCATCTCAGCATCTGCATCCCAGAGGCTCCAGCATGTGGTGACTGACACTTTTCTCTCGGAGAACAAGCCTCACCTACTGTCATCTTCACAGTACTCGCTCTGCAATGGCCCACTTGTGTAGTGGCTTGGCACTCCCCCCTCACTCTTGGAGTTCTTGGCCATGTTCTAGAAAAGAGATGGCCTACGTATTGTAGCTTCTATTTGGTCGTGAGGTAACCTAGGCAGAAAGAAACACCCCGGAGGATGTTCCTTGTGCTCAGGAGGTGGCCTGAGATATTTAAAAGTTTTGATAGGAATGTTTATAGTCTTTCTTTTCTTTAAACCAAGCACCTCCCACCGAGGAGCATTTCTCCTTGACGGAATTGCATTTTAACGTGGATTCTTCGCTGTTCGCCTTTTCTGCCTTAATCAATAAGGTGCCGAGAGCAAATAGCTCGACATCTATTAGCTAAAATCAGTGTGAAAACATTGTCGAGCTTATGATTGTGCCTCCAAGACTCTTTCATCCTTCAGTTGTTTCTCTCAGAAGTCTGTCCAGAGCAATGCAGATGCAACTGATACAAGTGCCGCCCCCTCAGAAGGAAGGGCATGATCAGAGAAGCAGAGCAGAGACAGCGATGGGGACAGAAGGACCAGGACTCTAGCTATCAACAGGAGACTGGCCGAAAAGCAAGACAGAAGGCTAAGAAGTGGAAGTGCATTCTGAAACCTGAGTGGTTGTGACAGAGATATGACAGTGTTCACAGAAAACCAGCTCATCCTTTTGAGAAGGGAGAGCAGATCAGTGTCCAATGGAGGGCTAGTGGGGTGACAAACTCCTAAGGTCTATAGGATGGCATGGACTCAAGGAGGGAGGCTGTAGGTGAGGAATAGAAAGGAGGAGGGGGGTTAGGGAAAGAAGTTTAAAATGCTCAAGAGAAAGGGGTGCAAGCAAACCATTGGCATTGCCACTAAAAAGCAATCAAACGCCCCAGCAAAGTAACACAATGCCTTTATGGCCCCCAACGTCTCACCATCAAAAATGTCACTAGGGATATGTGTGGGGTTTCTTCCTTTCAGCCCCCCAGCCCTCTGAGCATATTTATGGATGGCTCTAGCACAAGGAACATGGAGGCTAATGTGAACACAAAGGAATACTGGCTGGTATTTTTCTGCAGCTAACTTGGTTCTGAGGCCAACCAGGTAGTTTGGCCTCCCACTCAAGGAGATTGTGCTAGGCTCCTCCATGTCCTAAGGCCAAATTGCTGTCACTCCAGACACAAAGGCTCTGACTGGGGTTCCCATTGACAGCTCAGCCAGCTGTGCTACAAGGAGCACCAATCTTAGATTTGTGAGTCGTACACTCATGACTGTGTGCCACGAAAGTAGTAAGCTGACCTTTTGTGTTTCCAGAGTGCAACCTTGTTTCTCTCTAATAAAGAAGTCAGAAGCATTTCCTCTTGTCCTCAGCAGCTCCTGCTACTACAACTACCATGATGCTATGGGCTTTACTGGTTCCACCCACACTCCACCCCCATTGGTTACTGTACACTCTGCCTTTCCCTGCAAGAGCCTCCAGGTGTTCAGTCTCAGCTCCTACAATGACACCCCATTGTCAAGCCTTTGCAGAGTCTTTCTCCTTTCTGAGAACCTTGATTTTAGCTGCTTGCTCATTTGCTTAATTACCCCCATTGCTGATATTCACAAAAAAGATGGAAAATGTAGCAGATGGTGCCTCAGGATGGATGGGTGTTACAGAAGCAAAGCTGTCAACATACCTATCTCCAGCCCATTTTAACGTGCACATTATGTCCCCCTGTGGACTGTTGGCAAGGAACTAAGCTGATGTGTGCTACAGGCTCCTGGATGCACATTGAGCTTAGTAATGCTTTTTTCCTTCCCATGATTCTTCCCCACATTTGGCTTCCCAGGGCTTTTTATAATGATCTCTGCTGCATCTTTAAAAACTATTCCACCTCATTTAAAATGTGGCATAAATGATGTGGTTTTGACAAATTAAGTAATAATAAGAAAACATTTTCAATATTCTGTATTTTTCCATTAAGCTCCAAAAAATAGTGATTATAAGAATGCCATTTTCTCTCCACAGTTAACGATGTGCTGGGCCTGGTTTCATTAAAAACCTCATTATTCAAAGATCTATAACTCAGCTCAAGAAATCTCTTCTGAAGTTGTAAACAGATCTGATCTCAGTTTTGAAACTTATATTTAAAGTATTTCAGAGGAGATTGGATATCCAGGCATGGCACCTGTCATAAAGGAACACATCGGAAAGATTAAATGGTGGGCCAAAATCAATACAATGAAACCTCACATAGTCCCAAAGGGCAAAGAGTTAGAAAATAGAAAGAACAGATATTTGGAAGGTGGACATGGCTTTGTTGTGGCTCTGTTTGAGTAATTCATAATCTGAGATGCTCCAAGGCTTTTAACATATCATTGATTATAAATGTGGATGTAATCTTCCATCACAAGGAACTGGGGATCATTGGAGCATTGTTTCTTCCAGGGCTAGTGCAATATAGGCAAGCATAGACTGCTGAGCACTACCCCCCAAACCAAAAGAGTGTTCAGAGCACAGTGTGCCTAGAAAGAGGGTTCCAGAGCCAGCTTGAAGTGCTGTCACTGGCCAAAGAGGGGAGTGTCTGGCAGAGAGGGGTTGGAGAGCTCAAGTGATAAAACAAGCCGAGAAGGATGCAGCAGTGGCGACTATGGGTGAAGAATATGTGGGTGCTCTTTGTGTTAGTATTCTGAGAGAGAGAGAGAGAGAGAGAGAGAGAGAGAGAGAGAGAGAGAGAGAGAGAGAGAGAGAGAATATCACATATGTATAATGTACAGCTTCAGAGCTCCTTCGCCTCAAAGTTCAGGTGAGAAAAAGAAGACACCTGGGTGGTAAAATGTACACCACATCCCTTCCAATGGAACATCAGGAACAGCGAGAGTGTAACGTCCTGCTGAGTGCTGCTCATTAATGGGGCTGTGAGACACAGAGCTGTGTTTGCAGAAGGGTGGCAGGGCAGAGGAAGGGTTGGCCACACGTTGTAAAAGGGTGTTCAGGAATCTAAAAGGATCCCACTGAGGTGTGCATGGGGAGATGAACGGTTCTGTCAGGTGGTTGTTTTGTTTCTTTTCTTTTCTTTCTTTTTTTTTTTGAAGGAGTTGGAGACAGGGTTTCCCTGTGTAGCCTTGGCTGTCCTGGAACTCACTCTGTAGATCAGGCTGGCTTCGAACTCACAGAGCTGTGCCTGCCTCTGCTTCCCATGTGCTGGGATTAAAGGTGTGCTCCACCATTGCCCAGCTATCAGGTATTTGAAAGACTGCATAGTCCAAAGGGAACTGTGGTGATTTGAATGCAAATGATCCTTATAGGCTCCATGTATTTGAATGCTTGGCTGCAAGTTATCAGACTACGTAGGAAAGATTAGGAGGTGTGGCCTTGTTGGAGGAGGTATAGGTGTGTGGTTGTGGTGGTGGGGATAAAGTTTCAAAAGCCCAATGCCAAGTCTAATCTCTCTCTCAACTTCCAGCATGCTGACGAGATGGAAGCTCTCAGCCACTGCTCCAGCACCATGCCTGCCTGCCTGCTGCCATGCTCCCACCATGACAGCAGTGGACTAGTCCTTGGAAACTGAGCAAGCCACAAATAGACACTTTTCTTGTATAAGTTGCTTCAGTCATGGTGTCTCCTCACAGCAATACTGAAGTAACTAAGACAGTAACATTTATTCACGTTAGCTCTAGAGTGGCGGTTTTCAATCTGTAGGTCATGACTCCTTGGGGGGGGGGTCAAACAATCCTTTCACAGGGGTCACCTAAGACTGTTAAAACCCCCAGATCTTTATATTATATACATTACATACAATGACATACATACATTACATACGATTCATAACAATAGCAAAATTACACTTATAAAGTACCAATGAAAGTAAGTTTATGGTGCGGGTCACCACAACATGAGGAACTGTATTAAAGGGCCACAGTATTGGGAAGACTGAGACCCACTTCTCTAGATGATAAGATTGTAGGTAAATTTGATGCTGACCAAGAAACAATGTTTTCCCATTAGATTTTGCCATATATGAAATAGAAACCTCACCAATTAGTAAGTTTGGTTTGTATAATTAAGTAGAAATACAATTCAAAAGTTCCTGACAGGCGGCGATGGTTTTCTCAATAGACTGAGTATCTGATCAGGAAGTAATCAGAATATCCAAAGAGGTCCTCCAGGTTTTATGAACCCCAAATATAATATTTAGACCCAGTAAGGGCTGTGTTTTCTCACATGCTCATCACTGTTTCCCAAGCACATGCAGATCATGGGATTTACCACACATCTGTTAGTATATTGATATCTGTCCACACAACTATAACACATGAAATCTGGGTGGTTTCTTTTTTCTTTCTTCTTTTCATCCCAGAAGTTAAAAATATGTTCTGGAATAAAGTTTAAAAAAAAAAAGCGAAGACAGAGAACCCACTATTACAAAACATTCCTATATACCACAGATAATTTATAGATTTACTTTTCTGTTGTTGTTATTTTGTTTTGTTTTTCTTAAGCCAGGCTTTCTTTGTGTGTAGCTCTGTATCTCGTACTTCCTGCCTCTGTCTCCTGAGTGCACCGTCACAACCCAGCTATAGAGTTTACTTTCTTAAAACATCTCAAGTGTGTGTGTGTGTGTGTGTGTGTGTGTGTGTGTGTGTGTGTGTGTGTGTGTGTGTGTTGGAAGATACAGGGAGGTTTGCAAAATTTATTCCAAGTTTTATTTTTAAGACTTTACCTATAATGGCCCTCCCCTTCAGAAATAGAGTAAGACTGTTCTCAGATGGCTGCTCCTTTTAAATGTAGTGATCCAGTGGTATAAATGGGGAGTTGAAGGAAACAGGGAGGCAGGGAGAGTAAAGATAATCTCAGAGTCATGAGGCAAGTCAGTGTGTGTGCAGAGAAATTAAAACAACTTGAGGTATTTGAATAAACAAATTAATTCAGACAAGTGCTCACAAATCACTAACAGGGTAAAGAAGTGGGCTCAGGGCAGGGACTCTGGCTGTGACTCTCTCCCAGGTATGTTTCTCAACCTCGATCATCTCAGCGCCCACCAGCAAGGGAGGAGATCAGAAGCCCACCCGACAACAGCAGAGTTTAAGACCCACCACCATGGCTGGGGTACAGGAGTGAGAAACCTTCCATCCTTATAGCTTCTGCTCTAGCTGAAGAATGAATACTGGGCTGTGACTGCCAGAACATTCCACAACTCTTAACATCTTTTATGCTCTATGCTAGCACATCTACCTGGCCTGACCCAATGTGTGCTGGAAAGTATAGCAGCAAGAATTGTGCCTGGTCTAAAGAAAAGGCTGGGGACGAATTTACCGCCAGGGAAAACAATGGCGATCTGGTTATTTCCGTTCCGTGAAAGCACTGGTGAGCCACTTAGACTCAGAAGGGATCAGCTGCAGGGGTGTCAAAGCAACTCTGGTGTAGATGAAAGCTTCGTCAGCTTTTCCTGGGGAAGGTTAGCTCACTCTTTGTTTAGGCTGTGTGACTCATGGTCTCCATAGTAACTACCTCTGCCATTCCAGCAGGTAAAGAGGTAATTGGCAAGTGAATGAGCAGGGCCAGATTTGGTCCATGGCTGCAACTTTCTAATCCTTGGTCAAGAAGATAACTTCTTATGGTGGAATATTATAACCCCTCCCACACACCCACACGCCCATAATGTACTGACGTCATTGGTGACTGCTTGCCTGTTGAGCTGCTGTTTTTGTGATTTTTTTTTTTTTTTTTTTTTTTTTGATCTTGGAAATATTACTTGTTACTCTAACTTCTCTCTCAAATGCAGATCCTTGCTTCTCACTGTTAAGTGTGTTTATCCAGGTGGGAATAAACATGGGCAAAGACCATGAAACTGGAAAGGGATCGATGAAACTGGAAACCAAGAGGCTTTAAAGGAGGAAGTGGATGGGCAAGACAACAGAATCACGTGGAAAGAGGGAATGCCAAGAATGAGAGGGTCCAGGGGAGGAAAGGAGGTAGAGAGACGAGGGGGTGTGGAGAGGAGGCCTCAGCCAAAAGGAAATGTGTATGAAAGCCCCATAGAAAAATCTGAAACATTGCGACTTGTGGCTCCTACAGAAAAAAAAAAAAGGAGAGAGAGAGAATGCTGGCAGCATCCTGCTGTTGTCAGGCTCCAAAAAGAAAGGGTCCTTAATGTGCCGCCACTCAACTCCCAACTCTCTTCGAGGCTGAACAGTTCATTAACTGAGACATTTTCAGTAGGATGTGTGACGGATCAATGGGCACCTTGCTTATGTCTTCACCCCGGAAGAGAGAAGAGAACAATCTAAAATTGCTACGTTTGAACCAAATCACAACCTTTTATAAAACTGTCACGTTCCATCAACATTGCCAAAAGAGGTCAGAAACAGTGTTCCTTTGAGGGAAACGTACTTTTTCATCATGTCTACATCAATATTGCCTTCGAAAATCACAAGCTTATTTCCCCACATATTCATAACACACCAACTATTATTCTTTGATTATTACCAAGGAGTCAGTTTTCAGTCTTTGAGAAGGCCAACCAGTTCCTATGAATTCACAATCATATTTTAAATACATAGTATTCAAGATTCTTAATATGGAACCACTGAACATATGTGCCTGATGTCCTCATCCATGTTAATTGGACTTAGCTCACCATTTATCCAACTTGCAAGGTCAGTGAGGAGGCGAGAGACAAAGCAGGGGGTGAATTCTGACAGTGTCGGCATTTTGGGGGTAGACAGCAGAAGATGTCTCTGCTTTAGCAGTTTACCATCTGCCTACAGCTCATGGAAGTAGAAATGTTCTCATTTGGGGTCCACAGTTGTCCATTGATAGGAGTGACCAATGAGCTCTCAGACAAAGAATGTCAGATGATGGGCACAAGTCTCGTTGCTGGGCCATTACTGGGAGGCCACGGAGCAGAGGAAGGCAGGAATCCAGAGAAACAAGCTGCATTACTGTTAGGGATCGATTGCTTTAGTTCCTGTAATCATCACCTTAACTAAAGCGGATGAGCTTTATCAGATTTGATGGCCATGACTAACACTGGTTGGGAGTTTTGTAGCACAACAGATAGTCTGGATCCCTTCAGTCTTTGAGATCGTTAGTAAGGGCCACCCTGCCTTAGTACACAGAGGTGAACTTAAGTAGCATTATGGGATGTCCTTAAAGGTCCCTACTGATCACAGGCCATGGTGGTGCTATTGGGAAGTCCTGAATCCTCTGGGAGGTAGAACCTAGAGGTAATTATGTATGTCACCAGAGGAATGAGGTACATTTCATGCCATTCTTTTGAGAGAAATGTTTTAAAGGAGCAAATGTGGCCTCATCTGCTCTCTTCTAGTCTGAGGTGTATTTTGCTTGTCTACCACTGTCCACCACTACTGACAACATGTTCTTGAACCCCCCACAACTGTGACTCAAATAACCCTCTTCCTTATATAAACCGTATGCCTTAGATATTTCATTATACTTATGGAAATCTGACTAACGTGCATAACTTCTTAGGATAGTTCAAAACCAAATAGCTAGGCATTTATTGATTAAATCTTCTAACAGAAAAACCTGAGTTCTTTTTAAATACAACAAAAAACTGGAGAAGTGTTTAAACATATGAAAAGATGAGAGAAAAGCCCACTGGCTTGTTTTAAAGGCTTTGATTAAAACTCAGCTTGCAACACAAGCTATTCACTTTTCTCTTGTTAGCATTGGTGAGAACTTAAACTTTAAGTCAATGTAGATAGCTCATGCATGTTGTTGCAGTGTGTCCACTGTTTGGGTACCTCAGTATATGCGAGTAATACTTCAAACCTAAAGACAGAGCATAGGACTAGGAGAAGGGTTCCTTCCCCCATATTTTATGAGGTATACAGACATGTTTGTAGAAAAACAGTCCTCATCTTTTTTTTAAACATACATATTTACTTTATTACACATGAATAAAACAAACCACATACAGCAGGGAGAACCATGTGACAATCATGAGTTACATAAATGTTACACTCATAGTGATTTGGCTATTTGTATTTTTTGAACTTGAAATAATCATCTTTCCTATTTTGCAGCTCTTAAGACACTGTACACCGTGGAGAGACTGCCATGTGTGGCAGCACTGGGATGGAAACTGCCCATGCTTTGAGCATCAATAAGGGAGATCTCAATCCTTGCTGTCCCCTTCTCTTAAGTGGGTTCTTGCCAACCTCTCTGGGTTGAGCATTTGAAAAAGGATCTTGTCAGCAAAATCCTGGAGCTGGTTATCTTGGTAAATAATGGGAGCATCTTGTCTCAGAAGAGGAGATTAATGCTACCTCTGTGGGATGAACTCTTGATGTCTGGAGGAAATTTAATACCAGAGGCCAAAGTTTCAGTGATGCTCCCTGGAGAAAGCAGCGGGTGCTTGGAAATCTGAGCTGCAGAAACATGTGGTGTAGGATAGAAAAGTCATCTCTTCTCACAGAGTAGAAAGAGATCTAACTTCCATTGTATTAAAAAGTCATTAGTTTTTCTGAGGTGGAGACAGCATTCACGTTGTGTAATTAAATGTGTCTAGCAAATCTGAGGAAAATACAGAAATATCACCAACATTTCAGAGAATGTTCTAAAGAGATGAACATGAAAAAATACATTTAATATAATGTTTATCAAATGGATATAAGTATATTATATAATATTCTGGTCAGCAAACCAGAAACATTTTTTTTCCTCAGAAAAAGTTGGGAAATGAAAATCTAAAACTTTTAGACATTCATGGGATTTAGGGTGATTAATTTTTCTAGAATTAAAAAGAATGATAGTTTAGGTTTTTTTTTTTTAACTGGGAGAACTTTCAACTTTTTTAATTGATTATTTTGCAAGCAAGGATATTATCATAGGACTTCACAAAATCTATCTTAATCCAAGAATTTATGAATAAGTTTAGAGCTATGCATAGCATCATCTGATGGCTCATTTATATGTATTAAAAATGATATCAAATTCTAAGAATGGAATAAAGGAACAAACCTGAAAGGTTGACCTGCAATACATCATTTTCAAGAAAGTTAGGAAGTTTACCTCTAACTGAACAATGAGACCGAACAAGGTTTTTCCTCCTTCCCTTACCTCATCCTCAAATTATAGTGGTACTAAATACATAACAATATTAATAATAGCAGCACAAATGAGAAAATCAGAAATTCTGAATTTCTGGAAGAAACAACCAAGCTGTATGATATAGTAGCTAATAAGAATAAAAGTGAGAGCATTTTCAAACAGCCAAGGCACCTGCCGGTGTTCTTCCCATGCTTAAGGATATAATTCAAGAAAGCCAGGAAGGGAACTGAGAAATGAGGGGCAGTGTGTTCAGACTTACAGACACCTGGGGTGTGGGGAGGTGTAATTAGAAGTTAATTGAAAGAAATGTCAGTATAGGCTCTGTATAGCAGCCAGCCACAGAAAGGAGCCTGAAAGGAGCCCGTTCAAGGTAAAGCATAAGTGGTGGTAGATCTGGGCTGATTGTCTCCAAGAAGAAATGGCAACATTGTACAAGACACAGGTGTTTTAAATAGCCGGGTAAAGAACTGTACATTTCTCTTTTTTTAAAAAAAGTATTTATTTATTATGTGTTCAATATTCTGCCTGGTGTATGCCTGAATGCCAGAAGAGGGCACCGGATCTCATTATAGGTGGTTGTGAGCCACCATGTGGTTCCTCTGAATTGAACTCAGGACCTTTGGAAGAACACACAGTGCTCTTAACCTCTGAGCCATCTCTCTTTTTTATGGAAATTTTAATGGAGACGAAAAGGCTGAGAAGAATGTCAAGATTTATAAATTTAAAAAGTAAAACAGGTATCAAGAAAACAAATAACCCGATTTTAAAAATAGGGGACTGAGCTGGGTGCAGTGGTGCTCGCTTGTGATCCTAGCACTTGGGGAGGCAGAAGCAGGCAGGGAGGCAGAAACAGGTGGATCTCTGTGAGTTCAAGGCCAGCGTGGTCTACAAAGTGAGTCCAGGGTCCAGGACAGCCAAGACTACACAGAGAAACCCTGTCTCAAAAACCAAAACCAAACAAACAAAAAACCAAAAACAAACAAACAAACAAGAATGGTGATGGTGGGGTGAAGTGGGGGGACAGAGAGCACACTGATTTAAACAGAATTCCCAAGAGGAAACTCAAATGACTGAGAATCACTTAAAGAAATGTTTGACATCCTTAGCCATCAGGAAATGCAAATCAAAACTACTTTGAGATTCCATCTTACACCTGTCACAGTGGCTAAGATCAATAGAGGATGCGGAGCAAGGTGACACTCCTTCTTTGCTGGTAGGAGTGCAAACTCATACAGCCACAATGGAAATCAGTGGTGGTTTCTCTGGAAGATGGAAATCAATCTACCTCAAGATCCATACCCCATTGGGCATATACCTGAAGGGCGCTTCATCCTACCACAAGGGCATTTGCCTAACCATGTTCATTGCTGCTCTATTCATAAGAGTCAACAGAAGATGTTCCTCAACAGAAGAATGGGTAAAGAAAATGTGGTAAATTTACACAATGGAGTATTACTCAGCAGTTAAAAAAACGCAATTATCAAATTTTCAGGCAAATAGATGGAGCTAGAAAAAAACTCAAGGTACGTGAAGCATGCCAGATCCAGAAAGACAAATATGTATTCACTTATATGGGGATATTAGCTGTTAAGCCAATGATAAGTAAGCTACAATCCATAGAACCACAAAGAGTAGGTATAGAGGGCACTAGAGGGACTAGATGGAACAGAAAAGGGAAATAAATAGATAACTATGGATGGATGGAGGGATGGAGGGATGGATGGAGAGATGGGGCCTGGAATGAGTGGGCCAAGTGGGGAGGACAAGAGCAGGGCTATGAGAGGGAATACAGGGAGAGACAACAAAATTAAGGGGCATTTGATGGGTTGTATGGAAACCTAATATGGTAGAAATGTAAAATACATACATACATACATATGTGTGTGTGTGTGTGTGTGTCTGAGAGAGAGAGAGAGAGAGAGAGAGAGAGAGAGAGAGAGAGAGAGCGCTAAATGAAATCACCAAATAATGGAGAGACAGAGTCCCAACTGGCATCTCTTGTCACCAAACAAAGTTTCCAGTACTGGGTTTGGGTTATAGCTAATTGAATTGTTGGTCAAAGGATCCATGGGAATCCCCAAGCAACCCAGGCTGTTGCCAAGACTATAGGTTGCTCTCCACAAACTGGCAGCATGACTCCATTGTTGAAGACATCATCACTCACACACTCATTGAACATGGAGATGTAAAGCTTGTGCCTACAAACAGTCTCTACCCCTATGTCCCAGCATCTTTGGTATAGGAAGGTACTCTGTACACGACCAAAAGAGAAATGTAAACACCCAGCCAGGCACAAACCTTCTGATCTACAGTGGTGTAACGCCTGCATGATATGTTGGGGCAATGGTGGCACAAAGCTGTAGAAGTAACCAAGCAATATCTGATTTGGCTTAAGGTCTACTATCTGGCCCTTGGGTGACCAAGAACTTGAGGCTAGACAGCCCAGGAATCTAGGGTAAAACCAAATAATACTGGTTTAAAACATGAAAGTAAAATATAGTTTGACTATGGACATAACCAGTATAGGAAAACAAATATAACATTATCTTAGTGGTTGGTTTATTGTCTTAGGAACTATAAGTATGTCTATATGGGATTAGATTTCCTTCTTAGTTAATACAATCACAGCCCTCCCCCTTTTTATTGGTTGAGACAGGGTTTCTCTGTGTAGCCTTGGCTGTCCTGAACTCACTTTGTAGACCAGCCTGGCCTCACAGTGGTCTGCCTGCCTCTGCCTCCCTGAGTGCTGGGATGAAAGGTGTGCACCACCAAGCCCAGCACAGCCCATCATTTTAACAAGTAAGAATTTCTTATACAGTGTGTTATAATCTCTTGAAGGTTAGAATAGGGCCTGTCTTATGTCTCTATAATGGTAGGTCAGCATGTTGGCATATCAGACACTTAGTAACTACAGTCAGACTGACTGATTTTGGCAGTTGGCTTTGCTTATAAAATACAGATTGCACACGAGCCCTGCACCTACTACACAGTATTTGAAAGCCAGATCAGAGCATGCGATGGTTAATCTTGGCTGTCAACTTGACTGTACATGGAACCAGCAAAAAACACAAGCTGCCAGGCACACTTGTGGTTCTTTTTTTTTTTTTTTATAAATCAGACGACTTGAAGCAGGAAGACTCAATGTAAATGTGTGTGGTGCCTTTTGATGGCAGAACAGATTAAAGGGCGCAGAAAAAGAAACTTTGTTCTCTGTCTGCTTGTCCTCACTTGCTGGCAAGTTCACTTATCCTGTCACCATGGGATTCCTTCACCAGTATTGGAACCAACCTTGGGGAGGGGGCTGTTTTTCAACACAGTTCGAAGGCCAACAGCTCTCCAGGAATCCTCCAGGACTCTAGGGCCAGGTTGAGGCTGCTGATACATCCTGCCTCATGGACTGAACAGCTATCAGCTATTCTAGCTCTCCAGTGTGAGAAAGTCATTGCTGGACTACTAGAATGTATCCCATGAACCCAATAAATCTCAATTGTTTATATAGATATGTGTATACACACACACACACACACACACACACACACACACACACACACACACACACACACACACACACACTTCCTCAGTTCTGTTCCTAATACAGAAAGTTAATTCTTTTAAGTCACAGATTTAGCCTACTCAGGCCTTTTGACTTTGGCTCAGTCCTCTCTCCAGTATTTTTAGAACTTCAGTAAAGAGTCTTTCTATTTACTATAGATTTTGATACTGGAAGTAGCAGGTGCTAAACTTTGGGGTTTGCTGTGACAGTATTAAAGAAGACAGGGAGGTTCCTACTTTCTGGGTGGGGCAGTCAATGGAGCCTACCTATTAAGAATGGTTACGAGACTGTGGCCCTTCTATCTCAGAGTCACAATATTCATTGAAGGAAGTCCAATGTTAAGATATATTAGGAAAAATAAGAGTATTCCTAGAAACGGTTGAGTTTATCAAAAAGAAAAAGGAAAGGTTTGACTACAGAGGGAAGCTCATCTGAAAACAGAGCATGGAGAAAAGACAGGCCTGCACACAGCTGTTCTTTCTGGTTGCAGTTTGCAGTCTTACTTGTAGGTAAATCCCTCCATCAGACAAGCTGCTGTCATTCGTCTGTAGAGTCAGAGAGACCCCAACCCAAAGAGTGGCTCAAGTGTCAAGACTAAGGAGGTGACACTTACCTAAGGAGGAAGTAGAAATCTGTACTCTTCATAACAGAAATGCTGAGGGTAGGGGTGGCTGATGATGAACTTCATTGCAATTAGGAGACAGGGGCTCCAGTGAGGATTTGTATATGTTGCTTGACTCACCCAATGGTACCAAAGGATGGGGTGTCCGGGTTCAAATGTGGGGCACAGAGGGAAGAGGGAGGGATGGGGCGACAAAACTCTTTCACACGGAGCTAGGTTTCTTGTTCTCAAAGCCAATGCTTTAAGTTCTACTTCCGCTGGGGCCAAACAATCAGAGGTTCAGAAACTCCACTTAGCTGAAGAGAAGATCAATCAAGAGACAGGAATCCCGGAAGGACGGTGCAGACTGCAGCCCTGGCCAGTGAGGGCCAAGAGAAAATCTTCTCAAGAGGACAATGTCTAGAAAAAAAAAATGTCCTTGCTCTATAAACGTGACCCAGGCTAAGCGTCGATCCTCTCTGGCCCTGCATGCTGTCTTATAAAGCACGGTTTTCTGAAACTCCAATAGTTGGGGTGCAACTATAAGGAAAACACCACGAGAATTACTGAAAATTATGCCCAAAGGCTAAGCATTCTTCAGATTTGAAATAACTAACAGAGCCTACTTATTATGTGAAATAATAAACCCTTCATTGTGTAAGGGACTTTCAGCTGGTGTCAAAAGACCAAATTATAAAACATTTAGTTATAGATCTAATTGGTTTTTATTTGCAATTCATGAATCTGAGGCAGCCTCCATTCCACTGAAGAGAAAGAAAGTTCGTGTTGCACGGTGGCAGAACAGGGGGTTCTGTAAGGTGGGGGACCCAGGAATAGGACATAGAAGAAAAACTAGGCAGTTGGCGTCAGCTCACTTCAGGTTAGAGTTCTGGTAAGAGCTGATCTGGGGGGACATTCTTCCTCTGTGGACCCTGTAGCTAGGCAATTACTGCTTCTAGGAAAAATGTTTATTTTTTCAGCCTATTTACTTCCCAAAACTTCAATTTGCTCATGTAGCACTTAACAGAAGAGGACTAATTTTGGGTTGTTGAGATCTGGTGTAGGAACTCAGGTAGATACAGTTGTCTTCCATAATTTTTGTTTGTTTGCTTGTTTGTTTGTTCCAAGACAGGTTCTTGAACCAGGTTAGCCTCAAACTTACAGAGACCCACTTGCTTGTGTCTTCTTCATGCTGGGATTAAAGGTGTCCACCACTATGCCCAGCCCTTCCATGATGTTTAGCATAAGATATTCTAATACCCACAGCCAGCGATGATCTAATGAAAAAGCTGATGTTATTATGTTATTGGTGCTATCTTATTAATTTACATACTCACTTATTTTGCTCAGAAGTGTACATGTGTGTGCAGGTTCACATGTAGAGGTCAGAGGACCACCTATGGTGTTGTTCCACGGGTGCTAAGCATCTTTTTATATTTTTGAGACAGAGTCACCTTCTAGCCTGGAACTTGCCAAGTAGACTAGGCTGTCTAGCTGGCCAGAGAGCCTCAGGACTCTCCATTCTATCAGGGCTGGAGTTACTAGTGCTTATCGCTAACTGGGTTATTTTTTTACTTTAGTTCTGGGTATTGAAACCACAACAACCAGTTTACTAGCTGAGCTATGCACTTAGCCCTATCTGCTCCTTTTGGTATTTAGAAACATCATCTAAAAAGACCATGGGACACTCCGTGACCTTCAGCCCAGAACTCGAAGTTTTGGCACATTATTTTCAGCCAGTTCAAAGGTCAGGCCTCATGAGTCCTTGTGCATAACTGTTCACTAGCGTTGGCTTCTCTGCCACTTCCATAATACACACAGCTGACCTGCTGGCTATTGCAGAGGCACACACGCTCCCATCTTTTTTATGCCCTCATGGTATACAGAGAATGATCAGTGTTGACATTCTAACCACACTTTAGCTAGAGGATGGTCCATCTGCCTCGGCAGATGATCTCGAGCTGTCTCCTGGACATGTGCGCAAAATAGCCAGGGGCACCAGAGCTTCATGAACATCTGGCTACCTGACGGTGAATCAGTTCCAGGTACCAAAATTCAGGGAGGCACACCTTCCTAGAAAAGCAAATAGGATGTGCGTATAACCTCTGCATGGCTCCAGTTATAAATTGTCTCTAGTTTACAATAAAGCATTCTCTAAATACCTGTATTACGGGAGGGAGGGGTAATAAAAAATGTCTCTCCACGAGCAGTGCAGGCTCTAACTCTTTTGAATAGCATTTGACTCATACGGTTGATTGACTCAGGAGATATAGATCCTGTGGGTATGGGGCATGAACTAGCTTTCAGAAGCATAACCCACAACTGCTGCCAATCTTGGATGCTATGAGCACACTTCTGTTTGTTGTTACATAGCACAGCTGTGACAAATCTGACATATATATATATATATATATCTCCTGTCCTCACCTGTTCTAATTTTCCTCCCTTTAGGTACCCAGTACAATGATTTTTCCTCAATCTCTTTAACCTGAGCATAGTCATGTGTCATATTACAAATAGATTTAATATGGGGATTTCCTGAGCTGACCTGTTTAGTTACCTATGTAAGACAAGGCAGCTCAGCATTTGTCCAGGTAGTGATGGCGCTAGGATACAATACAGGGAACTACCAATGTCATAGGTCCCCAAATGAGCAAAACATGCTGAAACTCCCTTGCAAATGAGGCCAACGCACTCTGAGATGACACTGTGCTAAGACATTGAGCGTTGGGCACTGCTTATTAGCGCAGTACAATGAAGCCAATTTCTAAAGCTCTGGGCTTCATTGGAAAGATAGCATTCAAGTTTGGCCCTGAAGGTGAAAGGGTGATCTGTGTCCCATCCAGGGGAGGAGGACTGTTTCAGGTAGAGAGGAGAGCAGATGCAAAGGCCTTGAAGCAGCTATCTGCCTAGTGTGTCCCCGAAGACCTGACCAGGAGGTGAGAAAAAGAGATGTGCAAAAATGTCAGAATCAAGAGGGGGAGAGGAAAGGACTGCACATCTTATAAGGTTTTGGCCCCCCTTTTAGAGAGTCTGGCTTTTAATTTAATGATTCAAATAAAGTAGAGATGTTTCAGGAGTTTGAGCAGAAGACTAACACTGACTTAGGTTTCAACAGTGTGCGTGGTGGGTGACGATGACGAAAGCGGCGGTGAAAGGTGACAGCTTTCATCCAACCAAGGGGTGACGGTGCCTACAATGTAGCAATGGAAGTTGGGTGTACTCACACACATACACATACATAGAAGCGCATGCACACCCACACACACACACATGCATATGTACACATAAATACACGCGCGCGCACACAGGCAGTGAGAGTAGAGTCTGCAATATCTTCTTGGCAGAATGGATGTGAAAGATCAAGGGACAAGGTCAAGAAGGACTTACCGATTCTCTGCAGATACAAACAAGCTGTAAATATGGAGGCTATGAAGACCATGGAGGCTGCAAAACAGAGACGGGGTAGTTTAGATCTTACTGATTATGGTTTTGCAAATGAGGACAGGCATATGGGGCCTATGAAGAATGGTAACAGATGTGTGTGGGGTGCTGACATAAGAGGGACTTCCAGTTAGCTCCCAGGAGCGCTAACCTTCGAGAATAACGAAGGTGAGGAAGAGGAGGGTAAGGAGGAGAGTCAAGAGAAGACAGGCAGAAGGAGGACGATGGCACAAAGGAAGTGTGCGGAATGACAACGCCCTTAGGAGACGGAGCGCATCACTGCAGCTGTCCAGATGGTTCCGAGACGACGTGGTGTGCCCTGTAAGCAGAAGATGCAGTGATTTCTTGGAAATGAGCAAGAGAGACCAGACCCACCGTGGAGCGCGGCTTCTTTCTTTGGCTGCATGCTGCTTTCGTTTAGGTAATGCTTCAAAGGCAAGTATAGGAACAGAAGGCTACACAGATTCGCTGGTTAGACTAGAGTAAGCTTGAAACAAATCGACTACGCTTAGCAATAAGGAAATAAATGGAGCTAATCCACCGATAACAAAAAAGTGTGCTGTGACCTTATCAGAGCAGCGATAGCAATAATCCCTTACCTTTGCATAGTACTATGTGGCAGAAATAAAAATGTGCTCGAGGATTTCTAAACAGGAGGCATATCTTTAAAGTGCAAGCCGCACTCATTCGAGATATATGTGCTAATCTCAGCCACTTATGAGAAGAATAACAGCAGCGATAACAAAACAACATACAACAAATGCAGGCTGATGATCCTTAAGCTGAGAAGCTGAAGGCCCAAATGCTCCAAACTCAGAGAACTTCGGCTCTGCAGACACTCAAAGCCCCTGCGCACGCTGGCATTTTCCTGTGTGCAGTTTCCTCTCAGATGGTTGGCACCACACGTGGGAGGCTCCACTCCATAAAACTATGTTTCCTGGCCATATTTACTAAAGATGCTTCATAAGGGACTGGAGAGGTGGCTCGGCAGGTGAGAGCACAGACCACTGAGTGCTTCCTAGCTTTCACACTGGACGGCTCACAGTTGCTTGTAATCAGCTCTGAGAGAACAAATGTGTTTTTCTGGCCTCTGCAGAACCCTCCCCTGACCGTGTGTGTGTGTGTGTGTGTGTGTGTGTGTGTGTGTGTGTGTGTGTGTGTGTACATATATACATATATATGTACACTCACCCAAGTAAGCATGTGCCCACGCATGCTCACATGCTCTCTCTTGCTCTCTCTCTCTCTTTCACACACACACACACACACACACACACACACACACACACACACACAGAGTTATGCATACCTGCACACATACACATAAATAAAAATGAATTTTACAAGCTGCATAAAATTACTTTGGGGCCATGTGCATAGGCGCATATAAACCATTAATGAATTGTGTATTTGAACCTGAGTCTCATCTCTAAGAGATCTCACTATGTATCTACTAATGAATATTCCAAATTTTTAAAAAAATCTGTTATCTGAAATATTAAATTCCCAAGAAATGGCAATAATTGATAAATATAATATGATATATAAAAAAATCTACTGAGAAACAAAACTTCCTGGAATTGTTTTAAGTTTGGGGCAGGGTCTTGCTGTGAACTCTTGGCGCTCCTGATTCAGCTTTCTGGATGCTCAGTGATGAACCACCTGCCCAGTATTCATTTCTGGCTTTCCACCACTCTGGTTGCATAGAGAGCAACTGGAATAAGCAAAGAGTTGGACTTGTTTATGAATAACGGCTCACAAGTTCATGATAGAGTAAAATGCAAATGTCTTAGATGGCCTCAGGTGCCACGGTTTGGGAAATGAGCCTGGATGGAGGTCAGGCCACATGTTGCTGTCAAATTCTGTTTGGTCATTTGCTCACAAAGGCTTTTCTTAACTGTCTCCTCTGTGAAGGTTTTTTTTTTTTTTTTTTTCTAGAACTTTCTCTTCTCTTTTCTCCTACCAGATGAGGCATACCATGAAGGCTGGGATCTACTACTTGGCCCAGTCCTTGAGGATGGTGCACACAGCAGATGGTCACATATTTACTATGTATGTAAAACACCAAACTTTTCAGCTACTAATGTGAAAGACAAAAATACTGGTCGATTTCCTAATTAGACTTTGAATTCTTTGTCCAGCACCTTGACTGCTCAGTGTTTTTGGTTACTGAATAGTTATAATTTTTTGTAAGACTCCTGTTCCTTTGTCTTTTCATGTTTTCTGTGTCTATCTTTTGGTATTTACATGTTAGTTCATATGACTACCTCTTCTGGCACATTTGGGGCTCTTTTTAGTCTGAAGCTCAACACCCAATACCATATAGAGAGGAAAAAAGGGAGATCATTGTAACAGCAACATCCCTAAACTAAGCCAGCTATAGAAACAATCAAAACTGACTCCACAACTCATACAACCATAACAAAAAGAGCAAAAACATGCTATATTAAGCCATGAGTTGAAAAATCAACCTGGGTAAAGGTAAAAATAATAACAGGATGAAACTGAAAAAAAAAAAGGAGACAGGAAATGAGGGTAAACTAAGTTAAGCAAAAGCAGTAAAGGAAGAAAGAAAAGCAAGGTTAGCAAATGGGGTAGAAAAAAAGCAGAAAGAGCGTGTGCTTCCACAGTCAAAAAAGAATACGGAGTCAGACAATGTGAAGAAAGGGATAAGGATTCAAAATATAACAGCTTAAAAATAATAAAATAAAGCTTAAAAATACCAATAACAAAGTAAAAGGGAGCACAGTGGAAAACACAGGGAGCCAACAACACATTTAAGAGACAACACTGGGGTGGCTTCTCTTGTGTTGGACACAGACTGCGCCATGGGAGGAGCCTCAGCTGAAGTTGGAATCTTCTGCTTTCACACATGTACTGAGCCTGAAAGTCAAGGGGCAGTTGTGGAAAATGGCTACATTTGCCTTTTTCTCCCTTAATGTTATAACTGTCATCTTTGAATCTTGTTTTAAATTATACACTCTGAGCAAGGACTCTTCAAAAGCCACACAATCACATCACACCTACCTCAGGAGCTCCATTCTGTGACTGCCACTGTCTCTAGAACCTCAGCTGTCAGCACTCAGTTTTGTGAGCTGTGAGCTAGACACGTTGTCACATGTATACCCTGGGGTTGTTAATGTCTAAGCCAAAGGACTCTTCTTTTTAAAATATTTATTAAATTAATTACTTGCATTTTAATTAAAATATAATTACATAATTATCCTTCCCTTTTCTTCTCCAGTCCCTCCAATGAATTCCCCCTAGCTCCTGTTTGAAATCATGGCCTTTTTTTTTGTTACTATTAAACACATGCACACCTGTGCACGCGCACGAGTGTGAGCGCGCGCGCGCGCACACACACACACACACACACACCATCTACCTACCTAATACATAAGCTAAACTTGCTCCGTCTGTTTAGTGTACTTGAGTGTGTATTGACTTTGCAAAAGCATATGACCAGAGTTCGTGTGAAAGTCACTCTGGTGCCCCATGTTTGACCACGTCTCCTGGATGGGGAGGCCCAGTGGCACTCAGAGGAAGGATAGCAGGCTACCAGGAAGAGACCTGATACCCTATGAGCATATACCGGGGGAAGAAGTTCCCCCTCAGTCACAGTCATAGAGGAAGGGAGTAAGGGGAAAATGGGAGGGAGGGAGGAATGGGGGGATACAAGGGCTGGGGTAACAACTGAGATGTAATATGAATAAATTAATAAACTATATTAAAAAACAAAACAAAACAAAAACACAAAAGCATATGACCGCTTGGTGCTGTATAAACACGTAGAGGAATTATCTCCAAGGAAGACTATTTCTCCCGCACTCAGCAGTTCTTAGTTGCTTGCAGTTCTTGGTCCATGGGTGGAGCCTGTAAGGTTCTCCCCTTCCAGGTAAGACCATCTATTGTACTTCTTCAAATCTTATTCAGGTATTTTTATTTAATTGAGATATAATCACATACTTTCCTCCATCTTGAACTCTTCTTAATGCCTCTTCCTTTCAAATTCATGGTCTCTTATTCTTTATTATTATTATTATTATTATTATTATTATTATTATTATATGTGCACGCACACACACACACACACACACACACACACACACACACAGAGAGAGAGAGAGAGAGAGAGAGAGAGAGAGAGAGAGAGAGAGAGAGAGAGAGAAATAGAAATGCAACCTGCTGAGTCCCTTTCTTGAACTCACTGGGGATACTGGAGGAAAAGAAAAAGAAAAAAATCAGAGACCTGATATCAGTCATGGAGAACCCACCTCAGTGCTTTCAAATCCCACCCACAGCAAAGCCTCTGCCGTAGGGAGAAGGCTTACAACAATGGGCTCCACTGGGCCTGAAGCCCAGCGTCTCAGACCCACTGGCAGACACTGTGGCGTCTTGTGAGGCTGAACCTCCTGCTGCATGTATCAGGATTATCAGTCTTAAGTTGTCCTTGGGGGACAGGCCTGTTCTTTGCCGGAGAAGTTGCCGCCTTGATTTATACTGCTCCTTGTTTTTTAGACCCTCACACTAGCTCAGTTTCAAACAACAATCCACATTTCAAGCAGGCGCTTGGCTACGACCCTCAAGGACATGGCTAATGACAGCAGGTTTCTTCTTCTCCTGTGTTGGTTGAGCTGTCTCTTGGGCAGCCAATCTGAATCGTTGTTACATCAAATCCTCTGGTTGGATTTAGGGCTCATGAGAACTGTGGGCTTGTCCAGTGTCCTGTGGCTTGGCTTGCCTTTTCTCCTTCCTTCCTTCCTTCCTTTCTTTCTTTCTTTCTTTCTTTCTTTCTTTCTTTCTTTCTTTCTTTCTTTCTCTTTCTCCTTTCTCCCTTGTAACCTCCATTCCATCTCACCAGGCTTTTCAGCCGTTCCAACACCTTCTCCTTCTCTCTGAGATAAAGTCTACCCTTTGCTTTCAGGACTCTTCCCACCCAAGGCATGGCACAGAGGCAGCTGCTCATCACGCCCCTTATCCCTCCTCCCTTACTTTCATTTAAACACAATGAAGTATCACACATCGCCTGCATCACCGCCTTCTCTTAGAATTTGCTGGCAAATAGGAAGTTCTCTCTGAATGAGTGTTGGAAGATGACCCCACTCAGGACTATTTTTTTAAACAATGATTAGATGACAATTTATGTTATTATTTCTTGATTTTTATTTGATATGTATCGGTGCTTTTGCCCATATGTCGTGATGGTGATGCCTCACTGTAGTCATATGTCTGGACAGATTATGAATAAACTGAATTAGATGGGCACAGATCTCCAAATTTAACAAGCTCTATCCTTACAATCCACATTGTTGTTAACAAATGTTGATTTTATAATCAATATTTCATTCCCTAAGCTTCTCTCTAAGTCCATCTCTCTCTGAAATGCCTTTATTTGAAATCAGTTGTGACTATTTCTAGTTGCTTTTGTAGGAGAAAGTTCTCACCCTTTTGTAGGCTCAATTTTCTTAACTAATATATTTTATTACGAACTTATTAACCAAGAGTACCTCACTTATAACCCGACTAACCTAAATAGGAAAAGAAGATTAAAGAATACAATAATGAAACCATAAGGATATCAGTTCCGAGGAACAATTGTCCTGGCATAATCAGCAGGATTTCTTCTGCTGGAACCTGGAGCAACTAGAACCTGGAACCTCAGCTGGAGCCCGGAGCCGCAAAGCCTTCCCTCGAGCGTTCTCTCTAGGAGCATCTCAAAGTGCAGCGATGAACAGCCAAAACTATCCCAAGTCTCCAAAGGCCCCGCCTCTTGCTTTTTGCCTCACATTTATACCTCCTCTCAGAATGTGTTCAAGGAAGTTTTGCGGCTGGTTAACAACCAATCTCCCTCACATGGTGGTTAGACTTCTAAGGGGATAAACATCACCTGCTCTCTCACAAGTCTTTTTCTCATCCCCCACTTGTGATCTAAACAACATGTTTATCTCTCCTTCACCCTTGCTCATTTCCTCCTTCAGAAAAGCTGAAAAGTTAGATTTGCATGGCAGCCTTTTCACTGAGTTCTCAGTGACCCCACTCTTCGCTAGTAGTCTATGTAGGTGCTTGTAAAGTAGTGAAGGCAACACTTAGGCGCTCTCACAGTCCTTCCAGCCTCATCTAAATTCTCATCCATAGTGTGAGTCATAGCTCTCTGAGCATTGGAGTCATCTGTAGTGAGAGCTGCAGGTTTGGCAATAGCTGCACAGCTTTACCATTAATTTTGTCCACTGGTCAAATGGACCAGTGTGTGTTGTATATCTCAAGCCAGGGTAGTAAATGTGGGGATGCAAACTGGCTCAGAGCCAGCCTGACCAATGGAATGTACCATATTGTGGGCATGTACTACTGACTGCCGCTATTTTTTTTTTTAATAATTAATACATAAACCATTTACAGAGCATCTGGTGTAACAACTGTAATTTAAATTGGGAATATCAACTTCTCAAAGTGGAATGTTAACCAGAGAGTAGACACTCTGTTAATTTTCAGTTAGCTCAACAGTCCTTTAAAAAAAAAAAACTGAAAACTGTTCTGAGGCTGATAAGCCTGGCCATGTCTCTGGCCTTGCATAAGTAAATCACAATAGTAACACTTCCCATAGGGAACCACACCCTATAAGGTGCTGGGCATCCGAGATCTATATGTTTGGGTAATTCATTGTGTCCACATCTTTGTCTCTAATAATGTGTGGAGGGACTGTGTCTTTATGTGAACCAATTGGAATATCACTAGAGAAGTTATACTGTGAAATGTATATTTCATATATCTGAGCATATAATTAATAATATGCATATGATTGTATTCTGTTACCAGTTTTCAATTTCTTATTCCGTGAGCAGGAGTTTGCGTTTAAGACATTTTCCTGATTTTTGATTTGGTTGGACTCTTGAATCAAACATACTGTGGTAATCCTGTGTGTGTGGAAACAATCGCTTCAAGGCTGACATAGCCACATAACCTGGTTTTTCAGTTGAATTTGTAAATACTGTTTTTCAATGTTATATATAAAGAGATTTGCATCTTTCTACATGTTATATACACTGCTCTCATTGCGGGTCATCTTCGACTTATGACTTTTCTTTTTCTTCTTCTTCTTTTTTTTTTTTTACTTTGCAAGAGTATGAAAGATCCATGCATTCAGTGGAAGTCATGGTTTGGAATTTGATTCCATCACTCTGGGTTAGCAGCATCAAATTGGGTTCTCTCTCAGGCCACTGGGAGGCTGTGGTGCTCAGTCATCCACGTGACCATGAGAACCCCATTGCTAGCACAGAGTCCTCTGCTGGTAAGCCATGGAGTTCAGCAGAGAAATATTAAATACATCTCCAACCGTGATGGGCTAACTCCAGTGAAAGTCTAGAGGCAGCTGCAGTCATTTATTAATGAACCCAGGCATGTGACACCCTGCTGCTCCCTGTGACCCACCTTCTGCCTGCATATCCTGTCTAAACGGTGATGAAGTGATAAAGGTCTTGCCTCCTTTCCAGCATGAGAAATACTTTTCTGATTGAGGCTCCAAACTGAGAAGTAGGCTCCCTTCTGAGCAGAACCACAATCCCTGCTATGCCTTCTGGTTAATTCCATTAAGGGCCTGGCCAGGCTGATCAGCTCGTTTATACTCACAGCAATGTGACTAGACTTTTCAAATTAAATATGTCCCAGAATATATCCCCTAAGATTCCTGTTGAGAAAGCATGCTAAGGTGAGGCACATCAGACCTTGCTGCAGCACATACCAGCTCCCTTGGAAACCCTAACCGCCCATTAGGGACTTAGAAGCTCTGGAAAATTCTTTAGTAAGGACATTTGGCTTAACCTAAAACTTCTCCAACTTAATTTGAGCCAGAAATTGTACTTATTTATTTTATATTTGCCAACTACCCATGCCTATCTTCAGAGGTCTCTGTTCTGGGGGACACTGGCAATGCTGCTGCTGTAGGGTTTGAAGGTGGTGGCAGACTCACCTGAACATCACAGTGTTTTGGAGAAAGTGTTCAGAGATGGGACTCTAATTTTGTAGAAAAAAAAAAAGATTCTTCAAAAAGCTAGGTAAAAATGCTAATATTTGTGTTGCCAGCTTATGGATAGCTACTCTGCAGGCTGAGAAATATGCTGGTATGGCATTGTGTGTCTAAACAATATGAATTTTATTCGCTCAAAAAGAAAAAAATGTAATTTTCTGTCTCTCTGTTTGTGCCCCACGCCCCGTGTGTGTGTTCATATATATGTATATACACTTGTTCTTGGGGAACATGGAACTGGTTTGAACTCAGCAACTGCTCTCTGTAGAGATGCAAACAGGCTAACTTAATGGATGGCTTATGACTCTTCCTCTTAAACTGTGGCTCGTAACTCCACATTTGTGTGCCTGCCTGTGGAGGTCATGAAAAACTTAGCAACAACCAGAGGTTTCTGAATCTGCAACAATCAGATATAACTCTACAATCAAACACTCACTGGACCCGAGGTGTTTCTGTCAGTGACCCACCTCCCGCCACGTTGCATCGTGTGGCTTCCCTGCTCTTTTGGTTCTGATCATGGAACATGTGTACTTTGCACTCTGCACGCCAGCATACCAGGCGACAACAATGAATGTTGCATGAAACACCTTGGTGCGGACTCGAGACCGCTCTGGGCTGCAGATTTTACTCTATATACAAAACTGTCTGTCCCCTAGAGCCATGATGGCCTAACTACAGGAAGACAAAGTGGTAATGGCTTCCTACTGTCACACTTCACACATAAGTATCAAATTAATATATTTTAAAATTACGTTGTGTTAGAATGTTTGATTTAAAAAAATTGCTGCTCGAGTTGCTTGCTGAGTTGAGCTTCATAGAAGACAACGGCTATCCTTCTCAGCATTGATGATTATAAAATCAAAATATCAGTCAACTGAGAAACACTCAATAGACCTCATACCCTGCAGTATCAAATATTCAGTCAGGAATTAATTCTTTATATAAAAAACAAGCACAAGCATCCAATCATGTACGAAAATTTGCTTTCATCTTTAATAAATGGTACATTCTAGTCTACCAAAGGATTGTTTTAGAATAAGTTTCTTTATGAGTTATCAGTAGAAAAAAGCTGAATTGTAGTCTTTATACTAAGGGCCATGTACACATTTCTCAAGGGAAAAGGAGGCCGCAGGTAGAAATATTTAAGAAGCCCTAGTTTAGAGGGACTTATACCCTCAGAGCCTCGCCTGTCACAGAAGCCACCAAATTATGTGGCCAAGAAATGGGAGCTTTAACTGGGTTGAGCACATGCCCAGAAGCACAGATTTTTCTTGGTTCCAACCCAGCACCGCAGAAATTTTGGGGTAGAACCCATTGCAGCACACTGGACTTCAATCAGAGGAAATAAGCCGTGGCCTTCCTCCTCTTTCCTTTTCCTTTGATGCAGAGGGCTATGCGGCAACAAATCCTGCACCCCCTACCCAGGTAGCCCCAGTGGGAGGCCAGCCGGCCAGACAGCAGAACAGAACTTCCCACCCGCGTTCGGTAACCACCAAAGGGACATGCCGTGTAAAAGGTTTTGCCCTGTCAGTCAGCGGCCGAAGTGCCTGGCTTCCTGCTGCAGCTTATTAATGGGCGCAAAGCTTGTTAAGCTGGAAATTTCCTCCATACAATCTTTCCAGAACTTGCGCTGATAGAACTTGAGCAATCCAATTGCTTTTTATGACTCTAAGTGATCTTTTAGCACAGCTTCATTGCATTCATAGCCAAAAGCCGCTCCGAATGGAGCTTTTTTTTTTTTTAAACCCGAGTTCATGTCTGATGAATATGCTTACATGCCCATTGTGGAGGAATTTTAGCAGGGTAAGGCATACTTCCATTATTTCGAAACATATTTGAGTGATGCATAGCAATGGAGGGGCAAAGATTTCGATACAACTTGCTTTTCTTCACTGGGTTCTTGCATATTTGTTTGGGCTAGAGTCCTGCTGAACTCTGTAAGACATCAAATCCAGTCCTGACTGGTTTGACGTGGAGGCCACATATCTCACGAAAACAAACGAAGTCAAGTGTAAGGCTAGCCCAAATATTTTGACCTCAAAGCAACTAAGAAAATAAAAGGGCTTGACAGATAGTTTGAGGCGGGGGGGGGGGGGGGTGGGGGGGGTGGTGGTGGTGGTGGTGGTGGGATGAGGGCTCTTTTGATTGATCAGGACACTTAACAGAGCATGCGTGTTCATGTTAAGGTAGGGTTGAGCCTCCCAGCCCATTGGCTACTAAGCCTGGCCTCCTGGCCACTAGTGGCCTTCCCCTCCATCCCTTGCTCTTATTTAAACAGTCCCTCCCTTTCTTTCCATTCAAGACTGACTACCTTAGCATAGAATGCTTAGATATAAAATGTGATTTATACCTAATTCTAGTTAGATTTTAAAAGGTGCTACAAATACTTCTGTCACGCAGAAACGGTCTTCTTCGGAGAATTGACTTGTCCAAAGTCACACATAGATTAGAGGTCAGAGTTCAGAAAAGTATTATTTTAGTCTTATTTCCACTCTACTATCTTGCCTTCCTGTCTTGAGAAACCCAAGAGAGTGATAGATAAAGGTGTGTGTGTGAGGAGAGACATGGATAGTGGGTTATTTATGGTGGGGGTGCTCAGAGGTGTGCTGTCAACCCCCCCCCAAGACAGCATGGAAGACCTCAGGGGAGTGCTGTGTATTATCTCTACCTTAAAGCAGCAACACATTTATATGTTAAGTCACCAATTGTTTATGGCATTAGCATTCACACACAACGGTCCCTGTGTCTTTATTCACAAGACTGTAATCTAAAGAGTTGTGAAAGTGCAATTTTTTTTAAGTTGGTTTGTAGACAAATCACTATCCTTTATGATTTGCTGTCTTCAACCTGAATGAACACTTAGAAAGCTAATTATAGAAACAGTTTTGCCCTTTGAATGGATATTCCCACTTCACCTATGGTGATATTAATAGGTTTGATTAATAAGTTGGACTCAAGATTATAAGTACCATATTACTGTGTCTTTCTAAAAATTGAAGAAATTCTAATTTTGAAACACATCTGGCCCTAAATCTTTTTTGCATAAAAGATCATGGGCCAGGTTTTTATACAGTATTATTACAAAAACACCTATACTCTCACCATTTCTCAAGAAATATAGAAAAAGAGAGAAGAAATCTATAAAAAAATTTATTGTGTAATTCAGAAACAATGGCTAACTCCTTCTCAGAAGCACTAACGGGGCTATTTCTCCATGCATTTATTCAGATAGCAAAATAATGAGGCATGATTTCCTAAAATAAGATTATAATGTATTTCTTCATCATGAGTGCTTTTTAGTTTCTAAAATATTACCCAAGTCTGAACAAAGATAATGAAAACAGAGTGAGATTAAAGTCAGGGTGTGAGTGTGTATTTAGTAACAGGTTTCAATCTCAATTAAATGCCCTTTATAAACATAAGAAAAAGAATCCTCTTATTCTTGTGTCCTCTCAACCGGTTTGTTTTCTTACCTGAAGTTTCTCTGCCCTCTTTATAATTCTCTCAAGTCTATAACACTCAGAAAGTACTGACCATCAAGCCCTATACTGTGAACTCCCCAGTTACAGTTTTATTTCTGGTTGAAAAAGATGACATACTAAAAGTTTGGGGTTTGTTTCAGGATTTTTTTTTCTTTGGAGTCTCATGGTGTCTGGTTTCCCTCACAGCTGAAACCGTCTAATACTTCTAAACTTGATTCAGAAGACAACGTTGCTGGGTATGAAATTCATGGGCGCTCAAAGTTTGTAACAATATTTTATGCAAATGTGAGGATATTAAATATACCTTAAATGTAGTCTGATTTAAAAAAAAAAGAAACAATGTTGCAATATTAATTTTCTCTAGAAACTCTTGTAAGATCCTTGTTTGTCATTTTAATTCACCAATTTTTCAAAGACTTGGGGTTTTATTCTTGAGAGTATTTTTCAATGAGACAGTGACTCTACGTACTGCCTTTATCTGCCATTGTTTTAGACACGTCAACTATAAAGTACTAGAGCTTTTATTTTCACTATCCGTAATCTTATGTTTAATTCCTTCTCCGAATTTTAAATATTGCTTTTTTTTCAGTGCTATGCTTTCTGGTATGTGTTCTTAAATATGTTTTTATGCTTAAAACCAATTTTTTTCTAAATCCCACCAGCTTGTCTTTCATCTCCCAGTGTTTTATCATTCCTTCCTGAGTTCTTCTGGTGTTTCCTTCTATTATCCTTTAGAGGGAAAATAGTGTTTTCAATTCCTTTTGTATAACAACAACAATAAATTATCTCATTCATGCTTTTTTTTTTTTTTTTTTTTTAACAGAGTTTCTCTGTGTAGCCTCGGCTGTCCTGGAGCTGATTTATAGACCAGGCTGGCCTCAAACTCACAGCGATCCACCTGCCTCTGCCTCTCAAACGCTGGGCTTAAAGGTGTGTATCACCATGCCCAGCGTTATTCATGCACTCTTTATCTTGATAAAGCCCAAGCCTGGTTCTGGTACAGCCCGTCTCTCCTTGCTTTAGAATACCTCAGCTCTAACCACAGACATAGCCAAGCAGCTCTGTTGCTTCAGTGATTGCCTGCAATTACCTCGTATTTGTCCTGAGAAGCAGGTTGCTCTCTTCCACTGTGCCAGAGTGAGAGTCGTGTGGCTATGCAGGCTGAGGGAGGACATAGTGCACAGTGTCCATCACCTCTTTCTAGTGCTTAATTCTAACTTGTTGATCCCTCTGTGGTGAGGGATGGGTACATACAAGCTAATATGGTTTTCTGCCTCAGCTTTTGTGAATTCTAGATTGGCCATCTCATGGGTTTGAAGGATACAGATATAAGATATCCTCTACCTAGGATTACTGATAGGTTATCTCCATGGTGAAAGAAGCCAATTTAAGTCAGATGAAAACTGGAAAAAGGCAGGTTTACTTGGGAACGGGGCTCCTCGGCAAGCTCACCAGCCTTAGGGGAGGAGACCAGAAGAGTGTCACACCCAGATTATGGTGGGAGGGATTTTATGGATTGTAGGCAAAGGCAAAGGACGTTTCTGCCACATGCTGGACTTGTGCTATATATGGCCATCTTGAAATGCCATCTTCCTCCTATAATGAAGGTGTCTTACTGAGTTACATAGTGAACACAGATTAGTGGATTAGTGGGCATGTTTTGCCCATCATAGCAAATGTCTCCTTTTTGAAAACACATTAAAAATGGCTTCCTCTCCTCAGGGAATCTAGGTGTTGGCCTCCCAAGAAAACTTAGTTTTCCCTTCCCAGATTTATCTCATCATCTTTTGGGTTCAGTGGTATCAGTGGATGGAGTTTGACACAGTTTGATGAGTAAAGCAAAGAAATTGCTATTGGTTACATATAATGTATTTCTGGATCTCTCAAGGGCAGGGCAGAGGAAGGGAAAACACGATCAATTAGATAAGTAGAGGGTAAATTACCATATAATCAAGTACCTACACAGTGGAGCACACAGTTCATTCAAGAGACACCATTATCTTAATGGAGCTTGGTAAAGCATTCCCTATGAAGACAGAAAGCCCCATCTTCAGCAGCGTACTTCTCTTTGCTTGTTTGACCACAGGATTATCTGTTCCATTCAGTCCCCCAGGGGACTGATAGTCACCCGCCCTTTGTTTCTCATAGAATTACAAAGAGAGGGAATCTGTCCATAGTATCTAATCAAATTATTCTTGCTCTGGCCAATCTAAGTGCTTAAATATCCTTCACTTAATACTTCTTTCTCTAATGATACTCACTTATCTAAAATTACTCCTTAATTGATAAGATGTATGAGCAAAAATACTGTTATGCAGAATGTTAAATGGACTCAAACCAGTTAGAATGTTTTCATGCCAGCCCTCACATTTACTTAATCTCTAGTGAGCAGTCTGAAGGATAGGGTCTGATCTTCACTGTGACTAGCCTGACACGGCAAGGGGAAACGGATTAGACCAGAAGTGGCAAGAAAAGAGAAGGTATCTCGTTAGCCTTTAGCAATTTGGCAGCACAAACTGTACAATTTTTGCATTTTTAATTTTTTTAATTATTTTATGGGTAGTAGTGTTTTGTCTGCATGTATGTATGTGCAACTGTGTGTACTTGATGCCCTTGCATGTCAGAAGAGGGCGGTGGATCTCCTGGGACTGAAGTTATCGACTTTTCTGAGTCATCATGGGAGTTTTGGGAATCGAACTCTTAGCCACTGCGCTGTTTCACTGGCTCCTGAACTCAGTTTTGAGAAAAGCAAAATCCCAGCACATTTAGATATAACGGTGCTCTATATGGCCATGTTCTTTTAACAGTGGGGCTGAGTTCTAAGATGCACATTGTTAGGTGACAAAGGTAAATTGTCGTCATGTCAACATGGTGCAACGACTTACCATAGAAAGACGGCTTCATCAGTAAGGGACTGACAGAGTGTCCTGGGGCCAGCATCATCTAAGGCACTGGTTCTCAACCTTCCTCGTGTGGAGACACTTTAATACAGTTCCTCATGTTGTGGTGACCTCCAAAATTATTTCATTGTTACTTCATAAATGTAACTTTGCTACTGTTATGAATCGTAGCATACATGTCTGATATGCAGGTTATCTGATATATGATCCCACAAAGGAGTCACAACTCACAGGTTGAGAACCACTCATCTTAGTGGTACGTCCTAGACTCAAATGTCATATAGCACAGTTGACTAAAACAGCTCAACACATTATTAAGTAAAAGCAGTAGGCATTGACTAATTGGAATAACAAGTTATATTAAGCAAATTTGAAGAGGTATAATTTAATTAGTATGCAATGGAAGAGAATGTCTTATAACCACTTCTATTAACTCAAAGACACTGAAAGTTCCATCACTGTAGTCTTTTTCAGATCAAACACTTCCTACTTCCAGACTCTGGAAAGCACCTGGTAAATTTACCTCTTCAGAATGTCCCAATAACAAAATCTTCTTTTAGATAACCATTTAAATTTGGCATTTTCTCTTTATCAAAATGCAGTTAAATTTCACTCATGTGGTTGCATATGTAAGTAACTGGTGCATATTCATTGCTAGGAGCATTTCACTTTATATCATACCAAAGACCATTTATGCATCAGTTTATAGGTAGTGGGTTTGTCTTCAAGATTATGAACTAAGCTATTAGAAGTAAGTGGGTTTGATACATTTTTTAAAAGAATATTATTATAATTTATTCAGATTATATCCCAATTGATATCCCCTCACTTGTATCTTCCTGTTTCCCTCTTTCGCCCTATTCCTCTCCCCTAGACCTCTGACAGAAGGGCCTCTCCACCAAGGGGAAGTGATCAAGTTGGGGGTACCAGAATTCATGTCAGAGGCAGTCCCTGTTCACCCCATGAACTAGATCTGAACAGGGGGGGTCTAAGTTCACTGCATCCATTGCCCTTGGTTGGTGCACAGTTTGTGTAGGTCCCCTGGCTCCAGATCTACCAGCCTTAATGGTCTCTTTAGCTCTTTGGGTCTTTCCAACTCCTCTGCACCCACTCTTTCATAATATTCTCAGCACACTGCTCAGAGTACAGCTGTGAGTCCCAGCATCTGTCCTGCTGGAGGAAGTATCTCAGTGGACATCTATGTTGGCCTAATATCCATTTATAAATGAGTATATACCATGCATTTCTTTCTGAGTCTGGGTTACCCCACTCAAGATGATTGTTTCTAGTTCTGTCCATTTGCTGGCAAATGTCAAGATTTCCTTGTTTTTCATATCAGACTAGTATTCCATTACGCAAATTTTCCACAGTTTCTTTATCCATTCTTCCACTGAGGTACCTTCAGGTCATTTTCAGGTTCTGGCTATTATGAATAAAGCTACAATAAACATAGGTGAGCAAATGTCCTTATTGTATGGTAGAGCATCTTTAGGGTATATGCCCAGAAATGGTATAGCTAGATCTTGAGGTATCACTATTCCCAACTTTCTGAGAAAGAGCCAGATTGATTTCCAAATTGGTTGTACAAGTTTGCACTCCAATCAGCAGTGGAGGAGTGTTCCTTTTCTCCACATCCTAGCTAGCATGTGTTGTCACTTGATTTTTGATTTTAGCCATTCTGGTAGGTATGAGATGGAATCTCAGAGTTGTATTGATTTGCATTTCCCCAAGCATTTCTTAAAGTGTTTCTCGGGCATTCAATGTTCCCCTGTTGAGAATTCTCTGGTTAGCTCTGTATCTATATTTTAATTTTATTAGTTGGTTTGGTAGTGTTTAATTTCTCGAGTTCTTTATGCATTTTGAATATTGGCCCTTTGTCAGATGTAGGGTTGGTGAAATTCTTCTCCTCGTCTGTAGGCTGGCACTTTGTTCTGTTGATAGTGTCCTTTGCCTTACAGAAGTTTTAAGTTTCATGAGGTCCCATTTATTAATTGTTGACCTTAGAGCCTGGGCTGTTGGTGTTCTGCTCAGGAAGTTGTCTCCTGTCCAATAAGTTTCAGGCTCTTCCCCACTTTTTCTTCTAACAGATTTAGTGTATCAGGTTTTATGTTAACGTCTTTAATCCACTTGGACTTGAGTTTTGAGCAGGGTGATAAATATGGATCTGTTTGCATTTTTCTACATCTAGACATCCAGTTAGACCAGCGTCATTTGTTGAAGATATTATCTTTTTTCCCATTGTATGGATTTGACATCTTTGTCAAAATACCAAGTGTCCCTAGGTGTGCGAGTTTATTTCTAGGTTTTCAAATTTGAGTCCATTGATCCACCTTTCTGTTTCTATGTCAGTACCATGCTGTCTTTATTACTGTTGCTTTATAGTACAGCTTGAGATCATGTATGCAGATACCTCCAGAATATATTTTATTGTGCAGGATTGCTTTAGCTATTCTGGGTTTTTTGTTTTTCCATATGAAGTTGAGAATTGAAGTTTCAAGTTCTGTAAAGAATTGTGTAAGTATTTTGATAGGGATTGCAATGAACTTATAGATTGCTTTTGGTAAGATGGTCATTTTTACTATGTTGATCCTCTGGATCCACAAGCATGAGAGATCTTTCCATCTTCTGATATCTTCTTCAGTTTGTTTCTTCAGACATTTGAAGTTTTTTTTTTCATACAGATCTTTCACTTGCTTGGTTAAATTTACACCAAGGTAACTTTATATTACTTGGGGCTATTGTGAAGGGTACAGCTCCCCAAATTTCTTTCTCAGCCCGTTTGTCATTTGTATATAGGAGGGCTGCTGATTTTTTGGAATTAATCCTGTGTCCAGCTACTTTGCTCAAGTTGTTTATCCATTGTACGAACTCTTTGGTAGAATTTTGGAGGTCGCTCATGTACACTATCACATCAATACTTTGACTTCTTCCTTTCCTAAGTGGATCCCCTTAATCCCCTTTTGTTGTCTTATTGCTCTAGGTAGAACTTCAAGTACTATATTGAAGAGCTGTGGAGAGAGTGGGCAGCCTTGCTTAGTTCCTGATTTTAGAGGAATTTCCTTGAGTTTCTCTCTATTTAATTTGATGTTGTCTATTGGCTGCTATATTTAGCCTTTATTATGTTTAGACATGTCCCTTGTATCCCTGATCTCTCCAAGACCTTAAACATGAATGGGTGTTGGATTTTGTCAAATGACTTTTCAGCATCTAAGGAGATGATCATGTGGTTTTTTCTTTCAGTTTGTTTATATGACAGATTACATTAATAGATTTCAATTTATTGAACCATTCTTTCATGTCTGGGATGAAGCCTACTTGGTCATAGTGAAAGATATCTTTGATGTGTTCTTGATTCAGTTTGTGAGTATTTATTGAGTATTTTTGAATCAATGTTCATAAGAGAAATTGGTCTGAATTTCTCTTTCTTTCTTGGGTCTTTGTGTGGTTTAGGTATCAAGCTGACTGTGGCTTCATAACATGAGTTTGGTAATGTTCCTTCCATTTTTATTTTGTGGAGTTTGGATAGTATTGGCATTAGCTCTTCTGTGAAGGTCTGTTAGAATTCTGCACTGAAACTATCTGGCCCTAGGCTTTTTTTGGATGGGAGATTTTGATGACTGTTTCTATTTCCACAGGAGTTATAGGACCATTTAATTTGTTTACCTGATCTTGATTCAATTTTTTAAAGTGGAATCTCTCAAGAAAATTGTCCATTTCATTAGATTATCAAATTTTGTGGTATATACTTTTTTGAAGTAAGACCTAATGATTCTTTGGATTTTCTCGGTGTCTGTTGCTAGTGTATCCCTTTTCCTTTCTGATTTTGCTGATTTGGATAATGTCTATCTACCTTTTAGTTAATTTGGCTAAGGGTTTGTCTATCTTGTTAATTTTCTCAAAGAACCAGCACTTGGTTGGCTCTTTGAATTGTTCTCTTTGTTTCTAATTTATTGATTTCAGCTCTGAGTTTGATGATTTCCAGCCATCTTCTTGGGTATGTCTGCTTCTTTTTATTTCTACAGCTTCCAGATTTGTCATTAAATTGCTTGTATGAGATGTTTCTACTCTCTTTATGAAGGCACTTAATGCTATGAACTTTACTCTTAGCATTGCTTTCATTGTGTCCTATAAATTTGAATACGTTGTACCTTCATTTTCATTGAATTTAGGAAGTCCTTAATTTCATTCTTTATTTATTTTCTGACCCAGTTATCACTGAGTGGAGAGTTGCTCAGGTTCCATGTGTTTGTAGGCTTTTTGTTATTTCTGTTGTTGTTGAGGTCCAGCTTTGGTCTACTGTGGTCTGATAGGATACAAAGTATTATTTCAAACTTATATCTGTTGAGGATTGCTTTGTGACCTACTATATGGTCAAGTTTGGAGGTTCCATGAGGTGCTGAGAAGAAGGTATAATCTTTTGTGTTTGGATGAAAAATTTTGTAGATAATTGTTAGGTCCATTTGATTCATGACATTTGTTAGTGCCATTATTTCTTGGTTTAGCTTCTGTTTTGTTGACCTATCCTTTGTGAGAGGAGGATGTTGAAGTCTCCCATTATTATCGTGTGGGGATTGACTTGTGGTCCTGTTTTTGCATCCATTCTGTTAGTCTCTTTCTTTTTATTGGAGAGTTGAGACCATTGGTGTTGAGAAAGATTAATGACCAGTAACTGTTAGATCCTTTTATTTTGATGTTGGTTGCGTCAGTGTGTTTGTGTGCTTGTCTAATTTTTGTTTTACTAAATTGAAATTTCTATTTCTTGTGTTTTCTTGGGTATAGTTAGCTTCCTTGAGTTATAGGGTTAGAGTTTTCCTTCCAGTATCTTCTGAAGGGCTGGATTTGTGTTCCAGACTGTGAGAACTTCTCTAGGCTAGAAGACCCAGGCACTGGTGTTTTGTAGTCCCCAGTTCAGTCTGATACCCTGAGTTGTCATGCACATGTAGGTGAGAGACTAGACTTCAGATACTGCACACATGCCTGCAGGGACCCAGGGACTTTTCTGTGTATTAGTAATGGCCTGAGGTCAGACTGACCCTGCCCCACACAGAGTGGACTCCTCTTACCTAGGAAACACCAGCACTGGTGCTTTTGTAGCTCTCAGTTTGGTCCTTAGGTTGCTGTACAGTCACTGCTGTCCTGCTGATCAGATGTGATGTGTGATCGGTGCCACTATCTTGGATCCCCTGTTGATATTTTCTATATATGTGTGTTTTTATTCCTTCCACTTAGGCATGAGCTTGCTGGGCTGTGTAGTGTACAGAGAAGAGGTACAGTGACTGGTGGCTGAGATAGACACCTTCATTGTGATTAGTGTGTTGTTTTTAAGCTGTGGACCAAGAATAGTATCAGGGTTTGCCAGGGTGCCTAAAGGATCCTGCCTCCTAGTATTTGGGAACTATTAGTCTTAAACAGTTTAGCTCTGGCCACAAACTTGCATTCTTCATTCAGAAGAAAAAAAAAAAAAACACAGAAGAGAACATAAGAGCATCTCTTGATTCCCAAGCCTCCGATTTTGGATTCCAGGGCTCTTCCAGCTAACCTTGCCTCTGTTACCAACACTGCTGTTCCATCAGTGTTCATAATTTGAAGAGTTTTGGTAAAATGGGAAACTTGTCTATTCATGTATATTTCTAATGACATCAGAAGTCCTCTGAGATCAGTATTCTGAGCCTTTCACCCTTTGTGGTTCTATATGACAAAGTGGTGACTCTACTAAGCTATGGAAACTCCTAAGGTATTGGAGGGTGAGTATGGAATGGAGAACAGCACATCTACTACTCAACTACTGGTCTGTTAGCCATTACATGTCTTCCAAAAGTAGCCATAATTGTGAATTCTGTAATACTGTTAGTGTATGTGAGGTGAAAACCAGGAACATGGATCACAGATACAATATTAAGGAGTGAAATTCTCACAAATGATAAATTTTACTTCTAATCTATATATGCTGAAGCAATGAGATTAAGTTAACAGATGGAGGAGTTTATATATTTAGAAGTAAGAGGAAGAGGGGAAGGAGAAAGAAGAAAATATAAATGCATCATTTGGGTCAGCTTCTGTGCTGAATATTTTTTATATATATTATGAAACAGCAGCAGCTTTAAACACCTGCAGTATGACCTCAGCTTATTTATATTCTTAGACTTGATCTAATTTAGCTTCATTTTCAAGCTGAATATTTTGCTTATTGTTAGTAATAAATACTGAACGCTCTTAGTTTGTGTTCATCATAAGTTCCCTTGTGTTAGACTTATTGCCCTGAACTCACCTGTCAGTTTCTAATGCATTACAATCCTGTCTTAATCTTTTCCCCTAAGCAGATATATCTTAAAACTCAATATGTACTAGACGTAGCTCCTCTTGATTACCTAGCCAGGCATGGTGACTCATGACAGTGCTGAGTAATAGATAGGCTTTCTTACTGCTCATACATCCTTCCTTATTCTTTGTACTCTCCCCTCAGATGCATGCCGACAACCTCTTCCATTTTGAAGACCATTTTCTCTTAAATAGCTACACACTCTACAGTTGGCCCTCACGTGTCTGAGTGATTGGCAGATAACTTGTTTAGAGAATTGGAAACAACTAAAAGTGACATTCATAGATTCAAAAACAACTTGGTTGGGAAATAAATCTTTGGCTGGGGGAAAAATGACTCTCGCTCTGCCAGGCAATTGCATTATAATTTATCATTTATTGAGGAAGAAGAACGCATTTTGAGAATTGCATCAGACTAAAACTGATTACAGGTATTAAGCAATGTCTCAGCGAGCCATTACTCACTGTGTATGTGACAACTGAACGCCTCTGGAACACGGCCACTGATGACTCACTGAGCGTGCGGCTGCACTGCCATAATTGTTAGCATCATAAACAATGGTATATGATGGGAGAGAACAGATTAAAGAGAATGAAATGTTTCATGCTGCCTCTTTTAGAAAGAAGAAGCAAGACATTATTTCACTGTGACTTTAACTATTGATGTGGGCTTTTTTGTTTGTGTGTAGTTCCTAATGGTTATGGTAGCTCAAGAGATGTCTTTGTGGCTTATTCTTTCCAGAGGCCACCCTGAATGATGGCTTAAACCGTTCCAATGATTGCTTTTGAAATAAAGTGAAGGCTTTTCCCAGGGCAGTGTTAGAAAAGATCCAGGAAGCTGAACAAGTACCACATACTCAGGACCAAAGACTCCAAATCTGGGTTAAAAGGACAACAGGAGGCAAGGGCTAGGAAAGTCAGTGAGTCAGACTGCCCACCCCCCACCATCCCGGTGGCCTCACGGGGCTCTCATACCCCTGACTGACATTTGTCACTCTTTATCTGTGTGATATATATTTCTAAATATGTTTTAGTTATTACACTGGGGAATAAATATTTTGACAGAGATTATATCTTATAAGGTTTTGTTATCTTCTTAGGGTGTGTCAGTTGAGTGTTGTTTGGTGAATAAAAACATGAATTTGAAAATAAATGAATGACATCATTTGTTTATTGTAGCTCATCTACATTTTCTCAGTTCTCTCTCTTATATCAGTGATATATATATATATATTTATGTATATATATATATTCTTTAGAACAGGCATGTGTATGTATTTGCATTCCTTCTAATAGTCTTTGTTTTTCACTGTGTAAATGTATGCTGGCACTTAGTAAGTAACATGTGTGTCTCATTTGTAAAAATTTTTATTTTTGAGGAAGAAGTTTACCTTCTGGAGAAAACCTTTTAATGTCCCTCTTCTGTCACCAATACTGTTTGGGAGTAATTGGGGCCACACAATTTCTTCTGGGGCAGCTAATTAAGTGTGAATATTTACAAAGGTAAGACAGCTTACCAGGATAAGTATATAAAGGAACACAAATGACATATTAGTGTCTTCTGGTACACATGCACACACACACACACACACACACACACACACACACACACACAGCAAACAGTAGTTCTAGCCATGGAAGGAAACTAAAGTACCTAGAGAACTTTGTGAAGGCACTCTAGAATCTTCTTTCTGGACCCCTCACCCACCCATCTACTCACCCAGCCATGGTCACTCTCTTCCCTCCTTGTATCCTTTTGCCCTCTCTGCACTAAGCTTTCTGTATTTTTATATGATGCTAATTGACTGGGGGGGGGGGCAGGAGGATAACAAACACATGTGTCACAGTACATGTGTGGAGTCAGGAGACAACTTTCAGGAGTAGGTTTTCAGCTTCCACCTTTTTGAAGTAGGGCTCCTCTTTCCCTCACGCTAAGTACGCTAGGCTAGCAGGCAAGTCTCCTGTGACTGCCTCTCATCTTGTTAGTCTGAAGTCTGTGAATGTGCTGGAATTGGAGATGCTATGCTACCACATCTTGTTTTTTGTTTGTTTGTTTGTTTGTTTGTGTGGGGGTTGATGGGGCAGCCAAACTCAGGGTCCACAGGCTTTTAGACCAAGTGTTTTTTACCATCTAAGCCATCTTCCCTGCCCAGAAGTGATTTTCAAATAATCACGGCTGAACAAGTAGGATTTTCTATCTGCTCAGCTGTCAGGAACCCTTGCTCCAGTCTGGTTATGTTCACATGATCAGGGTGGTCAAAGGGACTCACTGCCTTCCCTGTATCTAGTGAGGAAGAAGGAGGAAAAGTAGGCAAGAAAGCTCTCCTTTTCTTCAGAGGATTGACACTTAGAAAATACTTCCAAGCTCCTTCTTAACATTCTAAGAGGACTGAAGTTCAGGAAACTGGCAAAAATCCCATATTCTGGAAATAGCAGTTGCCATAAGCAGTAGGTTGTCCTCTGAGCCAGCCCCAGATGTTTCAGGGCTTATTTGCCAGCATGTAGAATTCTGGAAAAGCTAAATTATAGTATAGGAACTTAGAGCTTTCACTCTTCCTGACATATGTTTTTAAAGTAAAACAAACAAATAAATAATAAGCCTATCTATTAAATAATGGGATCAGAACAGTTATCCTGTAACATTTTGGGGGGACAAATAAAAAGGTAATATTTAAAAGTGTGTGTGTATTGTGTATGTATGTGTGTAAATATTGTGTGAGTGTTTTGTATATGTGCTTATGTGTGTAGTATGTGTGTTAGTGTGTATGTATGTATGCATGTATGTATGTGTGTGCAGACACTATTCATATAAAAAAGAAAATGCAGATAATAAATGAAGTAAGTGCTCAGAGCAAGAGGGCATATTTGAGAAATAACAAAACAAAATACAGAAAAATAGAAATTAAATATTTCAGAGTAGCAGAAAATATTCTACAAGAACATTGTGCATAGAGGTGGTAAAGAGGGAAGCAATTTCCAGGAGGATTAGAATGATGATGAATTCTTGTTAAATGATGAAAAAAATCAAAGATGTCATAAATACATCTATTAAGAAAATGCCATGAGGATACCAGCTACCTTGTAATCTGGTTAATAAAATTAAAAAGGAATGGAAAAGGAGACACCACTGATATAAGTGAGAGCAATAGCCAAAGCTGTTTAGATCAAAGACAGATAGGTTCTCTCTGGCTAGAAGTTCTTACTTCATATCCCACTTCCCAGCCAATATCATTATATTAAAATGTAATTATGTGAAAATGGCTAAAGTTGAGAAGTGTGTAGAATCAATTCTCCAAAAAAGTTCACGAGTGAGAATGAAGTTAAACATGAACTATGGGTTTATAATAAGACCTTGTTCCCTGTCTTTAAAAACCACAAGCCCTGGGACTCTTGGTAAGAGAAATGGAAGGATCCAGAGGATCCGAGAAACCTACAAGAAGAACATTGTAATGGGTGAATTAGGACCCGGGGGGGGGGCGGTCTGTTCAAGCTATTGCACTATCCAAGGACAATACAAGTAGTAAACACCGAACCCCTACTCTGATCTAGCCAATGGGCAGGACATTCTCCACAGTTATGTGGAGAGCACAGACTGACTTTGACATGAACTCTGGTGCCCCATATTTGATGACCTCCCCTTGGTAGGGAGCCCTGGTGCCACTCAAAGAAAGAATAAGCAGGCTACCAAGATGAGACTTGATAGCCTATGACCACATAGTGAGGAAGGAGGTCCCCCTCGGTCATAGACCTAGGGGAGGGGAATAGGGTGGAAGTGGGAGGGAGGGAGGAATGGGAGGATACAAGTGATGGGATAACAATCGAGTTGTAATTTGAATAAATTAAATTAAATTAAAAATTAAAAAACCCCAAGCCATTCTCCAAGGCTCTCTTCATGGGCCACCCTTTCAAGCTGTTTTCTTTGATCTTTTTCTCCTGGGTGCAGCCTTTTCCTCCTGTGAACACGCACAGGATTTAGGCATTTTTATGAGTCATAAACTGCATGTTCACCTTCTTGCTTATGACGATCATTATTATAAAAATGGACTGTGTCTTATTCAGCTAAGTAATTCCAGTAATAGCATGCAGACTGCTAATGATTGATAGCAAGCCAAATGGCTCTTGATAGGTAATCGATATATTCAGAGAAACCAACTCACTAAAATTAATCAGAACTACATCTTTTCCAAGAATTTCAGCAATCTGGGAATAGAATAGTCACATAAGAAGACAGACTTTAAAATATAGTGCATTATACTCTATACAAAGAAAGCCAAAAGTCACATCAAATGCTCTCCGGTCTCAAGCCTTTTATAACATTATTCATTACAATAATGAAAACATACCAGCTTAGAGAGCTGCCCTTTCTGTAAACAGTGAAGAAGGGTTTATTACATTACCTGCCCCCCCCACCACCACCACATACACACACCAAGGAAAGAAGGAGAACGAATTCCAAAGCCACACCCTCCCCAGACAAAGGCAACCTGGGGATTTTATCTGGGGGAACCTGTATATATCCATGTAAAAAAGCATTCTGTGCAGGGATCACATGTGTGCGCATGCTCAGTTAAAGAATGTGCTCCTGGGCATGTTCAGATTACAGCCATAACCCAAGAAGGAAAAGATAACAGACATATTTTTGGTTACACTTCAGGTAAGGAGCACATGATTGAGAAGTTAAAATAGCAGAAGGGAACACCTTTGGATAGCTTCAGCTTGTACCATAAAAATTTACCTACAAAATGAAAGAACATGTTGCTGTCCATTAACACAGGAGTTTACCAAAGATGTCTGCCTCAGTTATTGGCTAACCCATTCCCCGACAGACATTTCACTCTATTCTTTCAGCAGACATTTAATACCATTCTCCCGGAAATACTTACAGATGGGGGGAGGGGGGAGGGGGGAGGGAATGGGAGCACACAGCATAGTCCAAATTAGAGAGTGAAATCCTTTTGTTGCCAATGCCAATGTGAGACAGATCTTAGTATCATCGGGTGAAATTTGACACCGCACCCTGAGGACCTTTTGTAATCATTTTACTGTAACTTTTTCCCCTCTGCTTGAGATAGTCTTGACACACTAAGCTGGTGTAGCTAGGAAGTCACTGTGTGGCCTGGGCTGGCCTTGAACTTTTGATCCTCCTGTTCCAAATTTTTAGGGCTGAGAGTATAGATGTGTGGTACTGCCCACCTCACCCCCAACCCCCCCACACATCTAATTGCCATGTAAACCATGAATAACAACAGTAAAATTGACATTCCTATTGTAAGTAACCCAGAACATATACAGTTAACGTCCCATCCCTGGCACATCCAGGCCAAAGCACAAGCTGGCTGACAAGACAATTTAAAGCATGAGGCAAAAATGGATGTGTACCATTGTATCTTGCAAGACAATTGTGTTAGATTGGATTCTAAACTTCTGGCTAAGACACAAAATGAAGTAAAACACTCAGATGAGTAAAGATACATATCTAAACAGCCAGCCAAGAATGAACAGCAAAGAGAGGCAGTTATTGCTTGCTTCTGGTTATTATTTGATTTTTTTTTTTTTAAAGTGGGTTTGGGCATCATTTGACAGGCACAGGCATTAGTGGGTTTTGGTGAACCTTTTGTGTCACGCTCTTGGCTCTGATGAATCCAGAATAAGGGCCAAATCCAGTAACTCCAAATTACAGTCTAATCAGATTAAAGAAAGCCCTGCCCAAACTGAGTTAGCCTGGTCCCCAGGGGATGTTGTTCTCCAGTATTTTAAAGGTGCCCAATTCCATGAAGGTTGAGGTTTTCTTACCTAGTGTCAATGCTATTTGGCCTATGTATTGATTATGGTTAATTTCTAGTTCAGGCCTTGCCTTGTGATCTACTGTAGAGCCAGATCCTGCTGGGATGGGCCTTCTGGATATCATTTTTCACGGCTGAGTTTAACTTTCCGTGCAGAGGCAGCTCTGATGTGGGTCAGGGCAACAGACAGAGCTTTAAAGTGATTGTCACGAGCTTTTGGATAGTTCGCCCAAGATGCCCTTTGGATTATGGTTGGCTTCGAAGTTTTGCAGGGTGATTTAGAGTCCTGTTCTGCTTGGAACTTGCCTCATATGTTTTGTGTGAGAAACCCTGCCCAGAGTGTTTGGAATAAATGTCGGCCCACTGTCACTTTGGATGGACTGGAATAAGCTGGATCTGGGAGACATTTATTGTAAAAGTCTCTAGCTTTTCCTGTTCTGTATGGGAAGGCTTATAGCTACCTGGGGAAAGTTCCCACAAAATCTCAGAAAGATTTATGTCTTCCTGGGTTGTTAGCATGGTGATAAAAACCATCTGTTAGTTCCCCACGGAGCCCATTTGGATGCTGGTCAGTGCATCCAGTCATGGGATTGCCTACTTGAACCTGCTGTCATCATCTATGTTGAAGTCATGACTTTGAATTTCCTTAACAACTTCTCTCAAATACCTCTTCTCAGAAAACTTCTCTTCCTAAATCTGAGTTAGACGTTCTGCCATGTGCTTCTAGAACAATCTAATACCTTACTACATTATGTTGTAATTATATCACAATGTACCTCCAAGTCTATGCCACTTGACTCTACACTTCTAGGATTTGCATTATTATCATTAATGTATCTATAGCACCCAGCACTGTATTGAGGACAAACTAGCCACACACAAAGGGTTCCTGGAACTATGGAATTAAGAGATTTGAGAATCTGCTGTGCTGAGAAGTCCCAAATTTATTCTTAGCAGTTGTATGCTTGCAGAAATCTTTATCTTAAATTGTCCCCTGTATAGCTAGTTATGTAGCTGAGAGGTAGAGTATTTGTCTAGCCTGAAGAGTCCCTGAGTTCGAACCCTATTTTTCTTTGTTTGACTCTAATACTTTTATTTGTATCACTCCTCTGAGTCCACCACGTAGGCTTCTGACCCAGTTGAGGATGGTTCCTCATTATGCAGATTTTATGTTTTGCTCTTGTGATATGAGAAGCACATGGTGCTTTCCATTACTCTAATTCTGTGCAATGCAATGTCCAAAACTTTGCCCCGAGGCTACTCTATCCTAGAGTTCCTAACTACCCAACATAGCCATCAGTGTCTGATGCAAACAGGTTAGCACACTAGCTTCCTGCAGCTGCTGCAACAAGTGGCCACAGACTAAGTGACTTAAAAATGTGATTGTCTGAATCCAAATGGCCCCATAAGCTCATAAATTTGAATGCTTAATCACTGGGGAGTGAGCCTGTTTGGGAAGAATTAGAAATGTGGTCTTACTGGAGTAGGTGTGGCCTGATTGGTGAAGGTATGCCATTGGTGGTGGGCTTTGAAGTTTCAAAAGGCTGAGGCAGGCCCCGTCTCTCTCTCTCTCTCTCTCTCTCCCCCTCTCTCCCTCTCTCTCCTCCCTCTCCCCCCCCCCCTCTCTCCTCTCTTCCTCCTCCCTCCTCTCCCTCCTCTCTCTCTCTCTCTCCTCTCCCTCTCCCTCCTCTTCTCTCCCTCTCTCCTCTCTCCCTCTTCTCTCCCCTCTCCCTCCCCCCCTCACCCCTCCCCTCCCTCCTCTCTCTCTCCCTCCTCTCTCTCTCTCCATCCCTCTCTCTCCTCCCTCCCTCTCTCCCCCCCCCCCCCCCCCTCTCTCTCTCTCTGCCTACTGCCTGTGGACTAGAATGTAAAGTTCTCAGGTACGGCTCCAGTGCCATGCAGTGTTCTGCTTCCTGCATGATACTCAAGGACTTAACCTTCTGAAACTGTACACCAGCCCCCAGTGAAATCTTTTCTCTAGTTAAGTTGGTCTTGTAAACCTTGGTCATGGTTTCTCCTCACAGCAATAAAATAGTAAATAAGACAAACAGCACCGCGTTTATATTCTAATACAAATCCAACATCAAGGTAGCAACAGTGCCACACATTCTCCAGACTCTCTGGGGGAGTCTCTCCTTGTAGCTTCCAACGTCTAGTCTTGGAATTCCTTGCCTAGGAGCTCAGTCCCTTCCATATCTACCACAAATGGTTATATTGTCCTCTCTGTGTGCGGTTCCTAAGCTCTTTCTCAAAAGAGCTAAGCATGATGGTATGCAGCTAGAGTCGCACCACTCAAAGGCTGAGTAAGGAGGACTGTGAGGTCAAAGCTCACACACTGAGCTACAGCTACAGCTACAGCAAGACTTTGTCTCCAAGAAAGTCTTGGAGATGGAGGGTGAGACAGTGGAGGCTGGGAAGACGAAACAGTTTTTATTATTCACCTATCTGTGTAACTGAAGGAGGCCTCATATCAAAATCTTTAATTACATGGATAAAGATGCCTCCAAATAAGGAAATGCAACTTTCCAAACATTTTAAGTGTGAGGGAATAGGATTCGGACATGTCTTGGAGGGACTCCTCCATCTAAGTCCAATTGACTCGAGGTCTGATTTCAAGTAGCATTGTCTATCATCTTGGCAATGCAGGATTCCCTGGCCTCTGCCTCCCAAGTCACAGGCCTGGGCTATCATACCATGCTCAGTGTAATTACTTCATATGGTACTGACTGAAGCGTCTACAGAGACACAGAGGTAGCACAGGGATGCGCTAAGTCACTATATTAACTCTGAGTGAGGGAGAAATTGCCCTATTTTGATGAAACAATACCAGTCTGGATGTTGTCACTGGGAATGCACAATTTTCTACATTTTTGTATTATGTAAGAAAGCCAGTATCTTGGGCATGATATCTCACTACCCATGAGGAAGCAACATCTCTTGTTAGGGACAATTTATTTATTTCCTTTTAATTCAACCAAGAACCTGTGACTATAAACTTTGGTGAGGCAGACCAATATTTTGTTTCAATGTCAACATTAAAGGCCTGTGTAGGAAAACGGTGTCATGGACAATCAGTGATCAACAAATACAACAGAAAGAGTAAAGATTCTATGCAATGTGACTTTAAAAAGAAGAAGAAGAAGAAGAAGAAGAAGAAGAAGAAGAAGAAGAAGAAGAAGAAGAAGAAAAAGAAGAAGAAAAAGAAGAAGAAGAAGAAGAAGAAAAAAAAGAAGAAGAAGAAGAAAGAAAGAAATATACACTTTTCTTTTTAATTGAAAGATGCATTTGGGAAACATTTTGAAATAATGACACACTATACAATCCAATAAGGTTTATGCAGGAGAGTTTGGTTATGGGGATTGATACTCCATATGGTATATCTTTATCTGCCAATTTTTATTAACAAACCTATTTATATTGAAACTGGCAGTCTTAGTGGAAGAGAGCAGAGGTACAAATGAATGGGTCTGCATTGGATATTAATGCAGGCCTTGGGCTCAGCAGTGCTTTTACAGGCATTGTGTGCCCTGCTCTGTAGGAGTATTGTGTCATCCTAGTAGGTTAGTGACAATCGCTATAGTGGTCATTTCAGTACATCAGAAACATAATCAGTCTGGCCCCCTTTGCGTAGAATACATGCTTTCCTATTATAGGGAGCCACATATTTAGGTAAAAATTCAGATATGTGTGCAATCGAGAATTATCACACTGGTAACTTGGGCCTTCCAAAATGGTATTTTTATAAATGTTTGTCCTAGACCTTGAGACCGAAAAAGGACTTCCCAGAAGGTAGCCTAACCCTTGGGTGTCACTGGTCTCTTCTGAGGTGTCAGACTCACGCCAGCCTCTGCTGTTTGCTTTAATAAAAGCCTTCCTGTTTATCCTGTAGGTACCCCACCTGGCTTCAGCAGACCAGCGCAGGGAGAGAGCCGTACTGTCTGTGGTCTGTACGGCTAGCGCCAAGAGCTCTGTGCAAGGGCTCGCGCATGCGTAACTGCTGGGTTTCTGCACGTTTTCTTCAAAGGCCTAGAAAGCCGGCAGGGCTCAGAGTGATGCAGGAGGCAGTATGGCTTAGAGTCCGTGGCCATGTGCAATCAGGACGCGTGCAAATTCGGGAGAAAGGGGGTGGGGAGGAGTAGAGAAGATAGCATCAGAGTAGCAAAAAAGGAGTGGCTGAAGGAAAAAGCCGATGCAGGAGCTAAAATGTAAACTTTTCGTTCCTGCTCGCGAGCTACTGTGAACCCATCAGAGATGGTGCTGCATGCTACACGCAATGAATGGGGTCCCTGTTCTCCACGTCTGCCAGGGTTATGCTTTTGGAGACAGAATTCAGAGTTCATACTTCCCTTTGGAATCCAAAGCGTGGGTTTTCTTCAAGTGTCATCTGTCAGGCAATGTGTTCTTACGTTTCTTAGAAGGGCAAAGGACCTTTGTAACGTCCTATGAGCACTGAAAGCCAGAAAGCCTGCCTTCATCCTGGGCATGGGGCTGGACGACCCAGAATGCAACTAGACTGTAGTCTAGGGACCTTGTAGATAAACACTAGTGTCATTTTGGAAGTTAAAGCAATAAGGAAGGGTTCCCCACCCCCAGCAACCTTACTTTATGTCCCAGGAAGATCTTTCCATCCCATGTGATAAACTTTACATTGCCTGGTCCCTATAGATCAGTCAAGAAGAGTTTGTACGTGACAACCTTACTGCTGTCTTACGGTCAATGTTTCTGACTACCTTAAATTGATGAACCCTGAGGAAATGGTCATGTTGCTTTACTGGTATGCCAGGTATGTCTTCTTCTCCGCCTCCATGCTCTGGCTCCTGTGGTTCTGTTATTGAAACGACGCAGTGTCATAGCTTGCATTTCACTTCATGCACCAGTCTTTGAGTCACACTCAGTTTAAAAAGCATTGCCTCATTGTCTTGCTTAGCTGAGCTCCTCTTAGCAGTTGAAGGAAACTATCTGCATTTATTAACTACATTAGAAACAAATTTCATACTTCAGTGGCAATAAATGGTTCATCTATTCCTACTGGGACAAAATATCTTCTCTATTAGGAATAATTCCATTGTTCATATGCCTCATTACAGTTTGCGAGTGTGACGTCTGGTCTGTATTGTTTTTTTTTTTTTGTTTTGTTTTGTTTTTTTCACGGTGAGCACAAAGCTAGAAAGAACTGTTCCCGGAAGTGATCATAAAAACCAAGCATAGAGGCTTCTGTTAATAAGCTAAAATACTTACTCATGGGACTGGAGAAGTGGCTCAGTGGTTAAAAGCACTGACTGCTCTTCCAGAGAACCTGAGTTCAAACCCCAGCACCCACATGACAGCTCAAAACTGTCTGTAACTCCACGATTTCACATCCTCACACAGACATACATGCAGGCAAAACACCAGTACACATAAAATAAAAATAAATAAAAAATGTAAAGACCCTTATTCATAGTTTAATCAGTTAGAATGACACTTTAGTCATTGGAATTATAGAGAAAGGAGAACAGGGAATTTGAATTGAGAAGACAGAGGCTGAGCTTGCAGCTCCTCTGTTTCCTAGAGACGAGGCTGAGGCCTTGTGTGGTGTCTGAATGGTTCCATTTCCTTCTCTTGCTGTTGACTCTGTCTGCAGGCAGCTCAAGACTCTCAACTGAGAGTCAGTGGAAGATGCCCTGCAAATGAAAATCTTCTTTACAAACAAAGGATTGGCATGGTAAGCTCTGTGACAAGAAGGCTTTCTTTGTTCTCTGTTCTAATCAGAGACGGTGGCAACACCGTGTTCAGGACTAAACACTCAAAATGCCCAAGAAACAAAATGGCCCCTCTCGGCTCCTTTGGAACTTCACATCGGCGTTTCTTTGTGAAGTTGGCAAATTGAATCTGGGGAGACTGTAAAGGTTTCTTTATTGTCATTGTCTCTAAAGCATTAATAGAAACGAGTCAAACATATTATTAGGAAAATGAAATATTAGCAAATTAATTTGTCTTGAAGACAGAAACAAGGTGATGAATGAGAATCATTTTTCTGATTTTTGCTCATTTATGGAGTTAAGTTCACATATTTTTACATATTGAAAGAAGTAATTACAGTAATCAGAATTTGACTTTTATAAGCTATAAATTAGAGAAGTTGTTTAGGCATCAATATAATTTCATCTAATGAGTATCTTCAATCCGCCAATTAAACAGCATATAGCTAACGATCCAGATCCATGCTCTCTCCCCCGTGTTTATCAATTTTAATGTTCAGGAATTGATAACGTAGACCACACAGATCTGAGTGGGTTATGCATAAAAAGACACAGGAAAGGATGGGATTAAAAGATTGTCTTCTTCAAGAGGTAAAAAGATGAATGAAACAGGATATTTTGCTTTGTCTGAGCCCTTTCTTCTTCATGACCCTTTAACATTTTGGGAGTTTGAGGGCTTTAAGATACGGAGAAAGGCTAGATTGCCAACTCGACAAACGCTTCCCCAGAAGGATTCAGAATTCAAGGCTATCATCTTCTTTGTCTGCTTGGGGTATAAGAAATTTACCCGCTCGCCCCCCTCCCCACCACCGCTAGAGCAGCATCACATTTGGGTCCATTTGGGTCCATTTCCACTTATGGACTTCTTTCCTACACTACCTCATAACCCTTCTGTCTTAGTGTTGTATTGCTGTGAAGAGACATCATGACCAAGGCTACTCTCATGAAGGAATACATTTAAGTGGGGCTGGTTTACAGAAGCAGAAGTTTACTCCATTGTCACCATGGTGAGGAAGCCTGGTGGCACACAGGCAGACATGGTGCTGGAGAAGGAGCTGAGAGTGTTACATGTTGCTCTCCTCAGGCATCAGGAAGAAACTCTGGGCTTGGCATGGACTTTTGAAACCTCAAAACCCACCCTTGGTGACATATTTCTTCCAACAAGGCCACACTTCTTAATCTTTTCAAATAGTGCCACTCTCTGGTGAGCAAGCATTCACATCTTTGAGCCTATGGGGGGGGGCATTCTTATCCAAACGACCATAGCTTATTTGAAGTATATAATGTCTATCTTAAAGCTTATTTTGGGCGTGGGGGTGGGGAATGGCTTAGGTGCCAACTGGTAAGGCACTTGCTAAGCAAACATGGAGACCTGAGTTTGGGTCCCCAGCAACTCATGTGGATTTCTAGTGGGTGTGATGGTCCTCTATTCTTTATCCTAGATCACAGGAGGCAGAGACATGGGCAAGCTGACTGGAGAGATTAGCTGTGCAAGTGCAGGGTTGAAGAGGAAGAGCCTGCTGAGATATACAATGTAAAGAGGAATGAGGAAGATACCTGAAGCCAACCTCTGTCCTCCACATACATGTGCCTTCTGGGGCGCTGCCAACCACACATGCCCATGCAAGCACACCAAAAATAAATAATAAATAAATAAATAATAAAATGAAATCGACAAAGCTCACTTCCAATGTTCCCATATCATCAATAGAGAAAAATTAGAGCATGCATTCATGATACATATCTTTTCCTATACATTTAAATTTGATTACTTTTGGATGCAAGCACAAACATCTCATTCTTAGTATGGTGTGCGAATGGTGTCTGTGTGTATCTGTGTGTGTGTGTGGGGGGGTGTATCTTTGCACCAAGAGTGGAGACAGATCTCATAGAGTTTGAGACACTTGAGCTACATTTAACATCTACCACCAAGACGGCATCTTCAAAGTTATTTTTGGTAAAGCGAAATTCTTAAGTGATTTCTGGAGTCTCTTCTAACTGTCAACGTCAAGGATCTAAGCATCCTCACTGTAGCCTTTGGTTTAGTCATCCTCTTCTAATGTGGGTTTAAGTGAATTGCTTGATTTCTCTCCAGCTTGTTGTTGTTTGTTTGTTTGTTTGTTTGTTTGTTTTTCTTCTTTCAAAACAGCAATGTGACTAGATGGTTTTCTCTGACTGGAAGAATAGTCAAAAGCGTAGACCCTGGCAAAAGAGACAGCAAGGTACACCCTTGACAAAATATCTCAGTCCTGGCCATGCTGCTAGCACCTGGCAGATCTTCAGAGGACTACTGCGTTCTGTGGAGGATGCATCTTCACTGGGTATCTATTGACTGGGCTAGTTCAGTGATCTGCAGAGGCAGGGGGAGTTGTAGAAAGTCTAGAGCTTAGAACATGAACTGTATCTGCTAAGTACACAGAGCATTTCTCATCCATGGAAAAGATCACCCCAAAGACTATATTTTATTATCTGGTCAGATAGTTTGCATTTGTTAACAAAAATCAACATCTTTTACTGTCTGATCTTCAAAAAATTCCTCAACTTCACTTCCAACTTATTGGTCTCCCTTTTGGGGGGGGGGGGAAAGAAAGAAAGTCTTTGACTAGAGTTCAATTTATGTAAGACTTGTGATTTTTCTTTTTTGTGTGTGTGATTTTTCTTTTTAAAAAAATCACTTACAAATATTCCTTGAGCAATAATTTAACAAAAGATGTGTGTGTGTGTTGTGAAGTGTGTGTGTGTGTGTGTGTGTGTGCATGTGTGTGTGCATGTGTTTGTGTGCATGTGTGTAAGAACAAAAGCACAATGACTACATATTCCCTTGCTCATTTGTTAACATTTACCACCACAAATAATCAGCTATCCCCACTGGGCTTTAGCTGTAGCCACATTAAATCAGTATATTGTGTCTAATTTAGAAAGTTCATCATAGCCTAGGTGGATTGCTTTACTGCATCGCGGGGCTCAAGAGGGATCACAGAAGCTAGCATTTAATGTAATTATGGAATAATGATTACTGCATGTAAAAAACATCCTGAGCGTCCCGAACATAAAGGAGCTGGAACAAAACCTGTCTTCAAACTAGATGGAGGTTATGAAATGGCTAATTGGTTTAATTGTTGTTTCCTCCCACTCAAGGTGTTCGGTCCTTGAACCTTTCTCTTGCCTGAATGAGGAGCAGAGTCCTCTCAGTGGGGGGAAGTGGGCTGAGAGAGAGACTGACACAAAATAGCTGGTATTATCTGATCTTGAGCAATCAGAAAGAACGGTAGTTCCAATGCGGAAATTTTGCTGCTTGTATCAAATAATGTAATTCCAATTGAGCACTAATCTTCTATGAATTGCATATAGCTTTAACCTCTGTTTCTGCTGTACACTCGAGAAAATGGAGATGAGACAACTGCGGTGTCTAACTTGGAATCAGAGACATGGCGATCCTAAACTGAGAACAGCAGCCTCAGGCTTCGCCCCACCCCTTAGCCCTCTTTTAGAGACATGGGTTTACTAAGAAGCTCAGCCTGGCATTTAAACCCCCAAAGTTCCTGCTTTCACCCCCAGAATGAGAAAACTAACAGGAGAAAACCACTCCTGGTTGTTAGTCTGGCTTAATTTGTCCAATCTTCATTCACCTTACACTATGTTAATGGTCTGCATATCCCACCTGATCTTTACTTTCTATTTGCCTCTATTATCGGGGTAGTCATGAATTACAAATTAACCTCCCAAACCGCTGCTCACTTTCAGCTAATAGGTTTTTGATTCATATTCGGAGTATTTAGGACTCTTACTGAAACGGGAAGCTCATAAGATGATTTTCCTGCCTGGAAGGGTGAGATTGAGGAGGTAGCCAAACTATGATTTATTGTGCATGGATTATGAGAGGCCATGTAACCTCTATAGTAACACAACCCCAAATGAATGGATCTGTGAAATCAAATTTAAGGCACAGATGATTGTCCTTTACATGCTGCTTTGAAGTCTTAGAGCTCGGCAGGTGCTATGCTGATACAGTGGGAAAGACAGAAGGTGTTTCTCCTGCAAAAAGCATCTGTGATCATAAGCGGGGCCTGGGGAGACAGGATGGGAGTTTGCGGTAATTGAGGACCATCACGAAGCAGCTCCGTCCCTGAAGTATTCGTACAGCGCTAACTTGTACAAGCATAGCTTTCAAGACTGGGTGTTGCTTAGTGGTGCGGATCAGCCTTCAAGCAGAATGCAACCTGGGTCTCCTTGGGATGCCCGGATCTCAGAGACTCCAGCACTGAGCGCTTTAGTACAGCCGGCATCTCTTACCTAGCAATGTGCAAGACTGACTCGCACTAACTCCCGTGGAGATGAAAGATGTAAGCAAACATCCCTGGGGCCAAATGCATTCCTACCTTGATGCAGCTAAAAAAAAAAAAAAAAAAAAAAAAAAAAAAAAATCATTTGCTCTACGCAGCACCAGGAGCAGTAGACACATGACCAGAAAACGTCTACATTCTATTCCTCAAACTAGAAAGAAATATCACAAGAGTGAAAAGGAGCCTTCTAGTGCACATATCACTTCTTATTCCAAGCTAGCAGGACTCGCTCGGTGTACAGTCACGACAGTCAGGTCTGTGCTCTAGGTGAAAACACGTAGGGGTGAAAAGAGACTGTGTCCCTAAACATAATCTTTCTGCAAGGCTCCTTCCCCTGCACCCCTGCTTCTCAGAAAAGCTCTTGCTCTCGCTCGCTCGCTTCCCTTCAAGGAAGATCATTTGTATTCTTTTCCTGTGTCTGCCAGCAGCTCCCTGTCACTCATTCTCCCTCCCAGACGACGACGACGACGACGACGACAACCACCTACCAGCATATCCATGGAATTACAAACATCAGCCATATCATTTACCTCCCTGATGAGAAATGTTGTTGTCATTTGTTGGTGTGTCCTAAAAATAGGAAACAGAAAATGAAGGCAGGGGAAGATGAGGAAGAGTTTTTTTGGCTTATTTATTTAGTTTTTGGTTTTGTTTTTTGACTGTTACAATTAGCTGGATTCCTGCTAATGGAGGTTCTATGTACGTTGTCTTTTTCTTATCTTTTTTGACATCTCTGCAAGATTGACTCCTGCTGCTGCAGAATATAATTATGGACCTATCCTCAGTGATACAGGATATTGATTTCCCTTCTCTGAGTAGTAAATCCTTACTGACAAGAATTATCTTCTGCCAATTCCTTTTGCACAATGCCTAGCACATGCCTAGACAAATACAGTAACTTTGGATATATGTTTTGATTTAAATCATCTTGATTTAATGACTTAAAGGAAGTTATTGAACTTTCCTGTTTTACTGTTTATGACAAAAAATATAAGTAATTATGAATAAAATGTTTGAAAGAAACTTCCTTATGTCACAGAGCATCCCACTCTACTAATTTATGTAGACTTATTAGCATATAGCCCATGACAGATAGGTGGTGATCCATAAATATGGGTTATGTATCATTATTTTCAGTGTAAATTTAAAATGCTAGGATTAGCCTTAAGGATTTATATTGAGATCCAGCACCATGTACAGATCCTCATACAGAACAGAAGTTCTATTCTTATATCCTGGAGGAGATCAAAGCTGTTCAGAGCCTGTGGTCACTGGCAAGATGGGAAGAGAGTTTGAGGGAAGCGAGCGCCATCATGAAATAGCTGGTCCCTTAGAGTCGTGCAGTGATGACCTGTAAGGGAGTATCTCCCAAGCCCTGAGTGTTGCTAGGGTTAGAGTTGAGAATCAGATTCCAGTGACAATGGGTAGCTCCAGTGTAATAGATGTTTTATAGATGACCTTTATATCCATCCTATTTAATCTTCAAAAATAGCTGTACAAAATATATATTTCTCCATATATATTTTAGTTAGTAGTGAGTTTCAGGACTTCACAGTTAAGAGGTAATCACAGTTAATCCAGGCTTATCTATACTACAGGCATAATTTCTCCCGTCATTGTACTAAGTGGCACAAAGGTCTATGTAGACCCCCTTTTCCCCTAGAACTCTAAAACAAGTATAAAATGCCCCCAGCTTCACCTCCATATTTATTTATACTTGCTGGTATACTTGACAACACCAGCCATGGTTGACATACTAAGGTTTTGAGCTGAAGGATGAAGAATGTGGTGCCCATCATACATAACTGAGAGAAAAAGATGCATCTCCTATCGTGCAGAGATGGAGGGGCATTGTAATAACAAGAGGAGCATGCATGAAAATGTTACAGCAAAATCCATTGTGCTGACAACCAGTATATGCAAGTAAAATACGGAAACTAATTACATTAAAAAATCTCCTATGTTGAAAAAGAGGAGGGGGTAAGGGAGAGAGGAAAGGATGGGGGGAGGAAGAGAGGGAGGGAAGAGATAGATGGAGAGAGAGAGAGAGAGAGAGAGAGAGAGAGAGAGAGAGAGAGAGAGAAGAGACAGAGAGAGGGAGGGAGAGGAGAGGAGGGAGGGAGGGAGGGAGAGAGAGAGAGTCAGAGAGACCAAGAGACAGAGGAAAGAGAGGGAGAGAGAGAGAGTCAGAGAAACAAAGAGACAGAGGAGAGAGAGGGAGGGAGAGAGGGAGAGAGAGAGAGCTATACGTAGGCCATAGGCCAATTCACCAATCCTACTATCTGTCCACGTCAGCTTTCCCTGTATTGATCAGAACCTCTGTTATCACCCATGCTTCCCTTGTGTTCAAATGCCAAGACCCATTGTGCATAGCCTTCTCAGAACTGTGAAGTTACATCGGGTCATATCCTGTTTGCTGATCACAGTTAGAAAACAGCCCTGAGAATGACTATAGCTCAGATGAATCATTTTACAGACAGGAAGAAGGGTACTTTTGTGAACTGGATTTCTCTTTCTCACATGAGCAGAGGTTTGTGGAGGGCAGCGAGCATGTCTTCACCTTTAGACATGCCCCTCCTCCACTTGCTGTCAGACTGCTCATACAAGGTAGGCATTCAGAATACGGCTAAGTGGTTGGATTACCAGCAGGCATATATTACCAGAAAAATGTCATCCATAAGAAGGATTTCCCTCCTTTGTCTTTCAATTTTCACTGCTATACTCTAGGGACCTCGTATGTTTCACTCAGGAAACATCAAAAGGCAGTGGAGAGTGTTTTATGGTCTCCCAAATGTCCTGCTATCTTTGGTTAACAGGCACAGCGGGGTACTTGTTTCTTAACACTTACTTGTTATTGAAATAATACTGTAGCTTTATTGGTGATAAATTGGTAATATTTAGCACTTGATCTTGGCTTAAAATATTCATATTGACTATAGAATGCTTGAACATAAAAACAATTAAGGGGAAAAGTTTTTTCTCCATACTGCTACCTACTAGAATCTTCATTGCAAAGGATGCAGGTTTTCTTCATTTAGTCCAGATGCTATAAGAAAACACCCAAGACTGTAAAAAACTATGAACAGCAGAAGCTTACATATTATTCCAAGGCTGGGAATTCTAAAATCAAGACTTGGTGCCTAATATGGACATTTCTTGCTCCCCTCCCCAACAAGATGACACCTCGATGCCATGACAAAGGACATTTTATTAGGGCACTAATTCCTCATGGACTATCAAGTGTCTTAAATTTCTCCTCGTAAAACAGCTGCATTGTAGATTAAATTTCAACCTGAGTTTTGAATACATACATACATACATACATACATACATACATACATACATATATTTTTTTGTCTTTTATTCCTTCTCCCCAGCTATTCACTTTCTAACACTGAATCTGACATGTCAGCATATCGTATTGGCTTTGCCTTCAACAGATATCCACAGTGTGACTTGAACTCAGGAGCATGGCAATGACTGAGTGTTCACTGGGGACATGAGCAGGCCGTGAGCTCACATTCCATCCTTATCACCTACTCTCTGACTTTATGAGCTTCACTTCCCTCACCTGAAAGGCAGGGATTAGCACAGGAAGTTACTCATGATGTTTTGGTAGCATTAACTACACCAACATGTGGGAAACACTTAAAATAGTTGTTGGCCCTCTGGCATTGCTGTGGTGGTGGTCATCATCACTATCACTACCACGATCATCACCACCACCATCACCATCATCATCATCACCACCACCATCACCACCACCACCATCACCACCACCATCACCATCATCATCACCATCATCACCACCACCATCATCACCACCATCATCACCACCATCATCACCACCACCATCATCACCACCACCATCACCACCACCATCACCACCACCATCACCATCATCATCACCACCACCATCACCACCACCATCATCACCACCACCACCACCATCATCGTCATCACCATCACCATCACCACCACCACCACCATCACCACCACCATCATCACCACCACCATCACCACCACCACCACCATCACCACCACCATCACCATCAACACCACCATCACCACCACCATCATCATCATCACCACCACCATCACCATCATTATCACCACCACCATCACCACCACCACCATCACCACCACCACCATCACCACCACCATCACCACCACCACCACCACCATCACCACCACCACCATCCTCACCACCTCCAAGTAGTTATTGTCCCTGCTTTTACTTGCACAGATTTCATTAGATCAGTTCCTCATTCACTAGTCAAAGGAACCTTTAAAACAAAATCATGCCCCTTATTTTCCAAAGTCCCAAATGGCCTGTAGCATAGCTATAAAGAAATTCAAAGTCATTTTCATAGTGCATCCGGCTTTATTGGAGCTAGTTTCTGGGAGCATACTCTATTACTCTTCCCTGAGTTCATAATGCCTGGCTAGCTTCTCACTTTCCCCAGACTTAACACTTGATGCTATCTCTACATGCAATTAGCTTTCTCGACATGTTTTTCTGGCTCTTTCCTTTACTGTATCCAGGTCTTTGCTCCAGTGACACAACAGTGCAGGAGAGAGCCTTCTTTGGCCTTGTTACCCCAAAACAGCTTCTATTACTTGTCACACTCCTTCCTCTTTTCTCACTTTAGTTTTCTTCACTGGACTCATCGCTTCCTGACATTATATATTCATTTGTTTCTGTTTTTACTGCCTGTCGTGCCTAGTAGAATGTAAGCTCCACGAAGTTAAATGTCATTATGTCTAGTATTTGATTTCTACTCTCTCCAAATATAATTTCCAGTCCCATTCATGTTCCATTTATTTCATGAACTTTTCACAAAGAAAACCAGAGCATAATTACAACCTCTGGATACCACAGATCATATATACATTCAAATACATTTGCATGTATATACTTTATGTCATCTATTGTTAATTTTGTAATCTCTAATTATTTGTATATAGCTCAAATAGTCTCTGTATTACTGTCTTAAACTGATTCAAAGGAAGCCTTGTGTCTTTCTTTTGTCAAGATTACATAACTACCTCATATGCACACTTATGTAATACTTATTAAACAAATGGATAAATGGATGAAATTAAAATGTGCCTTAGTGATTTGAACACTGGAATTTAAACAAACTTGTTCTCAGTTTTAGATTGATTCTAGGTTTTGAGAAGGATACTACTAAACAAAATATGTACTATGTACCTGAAACATCTATTCATTTCTCATGGCCCAATGGTACTCACACACCATTCCATAGATAGTGGTATACATTCTGTCTCCCCCATCCATCCACTTATTCACGATGTCAGTGAAGTCATGGTATGAATACAGATGGAGTGAGCATGCTGGATTGCAGGAGCTGAGGTACAGCTCGGTGCCTGGCAACCTGCATTGCCTCTCTGGGCAGTTAGCACTTAAAATTGCACATTCCTTCCACACTGTCCCATTATATAGATGATGAAATTAGACCTCAGAAAGGTTAAGTTCCTCTCCTAAAGGGGTGGCAAACACATTAGTAATAAGCACTGGCCACCACCTATGTGATGTATTTTTGTTACAAAAGTGACTGGGAGTCCCTAGTGGTGGGATGGAAGCATTCAGTTCTCCTACTGCCTGACTGCGGTCAGAGAGGATTCTGGGGAAAGAGACTCCAGCTGAATCTTGATGAATCAATGGAAACTATCTAGACAAGAGAGAAGGCCAAGATACGTACCAATTCATACGTTCTAAGGCATAACATTAGAGAGAGCAACTCCATAGAGGAGCCAAAGCCATTTTAACCGTTCCCATTACTTGAAATATTTCTAACACAAATGCATAGTTGGCCATACTTACTACGGCTGCGTTTTGAGAGTCAGTTTCTGGGATGAAATAATGTTCTCTGTGGTAGAACTTCCCCATGCCTATATCACACCTACAAAACGCCTGCACAAAGTTCATGCTCCCAGAGTCAGGCTGTTTACATGGCTACTGAGACTTCTGGCTGGACTGAGACACTGACATGCTAATTTTTGTTTGGCCAGTTTCAGGGCATCTCCCTGTAAATAGACATCTTGGAGGCAGCCAAAGCGTGGTAGTGCCAGGGGTGAAGAAATGAGCTGAGAACTGGGCAAATTTTCAGCTCTTGGACTGAGCATAACCCAATACCAGGTCCTGGAGAGTAATAGTCCCTCATGAATCTGGGTCTCGGTATATTGCAAAATACAACAACACAGACTTCAAAATAACAAGACACGATGAGGGATATCTGAATTGGAAGATGCCACGAGGATAAAAAAAATACCTTATTTTATGAAAAGTAGAAAATCAAAAAATGCCCTGGTACAATAATTAAGTATCTTTCCACTTTCTAATCCTTTTCCAGACTAACTGCAGGGTGGGTGCTGACAAGGGGGCCCTTCACTTGCCAGCTTCTGCACAGAGTCAAGAAATCAACATTATAATCATGCATTGTTTCCATAGCAAGCACTCCCACCGCTCGGAGCAAAACAGCACTTTCTAGACCCTGCCAAAGTGTATGTGGCAAAGAAAGATTAATTAGCTGCTCACTAATTGACAGTATTTCCCACCACATCTGCTGGTGCCTGATGTGAGTTTAAATGTCTCTATTTAAATGCGGGAAGCTGATTGAATGTGTATAAAACTTAATGCCTCCTTTCAAACTTCAGAGCTGCTTAGTCCTGGTTCTCTCTTTAGACACTGGAGAGAGATGTCAGGGAGTGTGGGCACAGATGGAGTCTAGTGGAGGGTAGAACCCGAAGTTCAGTCTAGTGACTGGCAGACCACACTGCCTCTTTAGAGCTTTCTTTAATTATTGAGTTGCTAAATGAGATCCATGTGTTCCTGTGTTTCCTGGAGCTCTAAAAGGATCAGGTCTCCCTCTTAAGATCTCCTATATTTCTCTTCTTTTTTCAGGCCCTCTGTCCTCCCCCTCCCCCAAACCCCTTCTGAGTGAGATTTAAGCATCCTCCCTTGGGCCCTCTTCGCTACTTATCTCCTTTGAGTCTGAATTGTAGTATGTTTATATTGTCCTATAAGGCTAAAATCTGCTTATGAGTACATACCATGTGTGTCTTTCTGGGTCTGGATTACCTCACTTAGGATGACCTTCTCTAGTCCCATCCATTTGCTTCCAAATTTCACGATTTCCTCGTTCTTAATAGCTGAGTAGCATTTCATTGTGTAAATGTACCACAGTTTCTTTACCCATTCTTTGATTGAGAGACAGCCACAATGTTTCCAGATTCTGGCTACTATGAACAAGGCTCCTATGAACATAGTTGAGCAAGCATCCTTATTGTATGGTAGATCATCTTTCGGGTATTTGCCCAGGAGTGGTATAGCTAGTTCTTGAGGTAGAGCTATTCCCAGTTTGCTGAGAAAGTGCCAGATTGATTTTCAAAGTGGTTGTACAAGTTTACACTCCCACCAGCAATGGAGGAGCATTCTCCTTCCTCCACATACTCACATCTCAGTGGCAAGCTGGAGACCTAGGACAGGGTAGGCTTCTGGGAGGATATGGGGGTGGCTATAGCTGAGACTCCTAGTAGCAGAGGTCATGGAGATTGAAGAGGACACCCTCTAACTAGACAGGACTCCTAGTGAAGGGAGAAGAGCACCAATCCACCAATAAAAACTTCTACCTAATATTTATCCTACCTACAAGGTGTACAGGGGTAAGGACAGAGCAGAGATTGAGGGAATATCCGGCCAATGCTTGGCCCACCCTGAGACCAACCTCATGGGAGAGAGAGCCAACCTCTGACACTACTAATGATACTCAGCTATACCCGCAGATGGGAGCCTAGCATAACTGTACTCTGAGAGGCTCCATCCAGCAGCAGATTAAAACAGATGCTAAGACTCATAGCCAAACATTGGGTGAAGCATAGGGAATCTTGTGGAAAAGTTAAGGAGAAGAATATAAGAACCTGGAGGGGATAGGAGCTCCACAAGAAGACCAACAAAGCCATCTAACCCGGGCCCAGATGGGCTTGTGGAGAGTGAAGCTCCAACCAAGGACCATGCATGACCCTAGGCCCCCTACACATATGTGGCTGATGGGCAGTGTAGGCTTCATGTGGTCTCCTAGTAAGGGGAGCAGGGGCTTACTCTGAAATGGACTCTGTTATCTTCTTTTTTTTTTTTTTTATCACTTCCTCCTGTCAGGACTGCCTCACCAGGCCACAGGGGAAGAGGATATGCTGTCCTGATGAGACTTGATGTGCTGGGGTAGGTTGGTGGGGCGGAGCTCCCCTTTTCTGAAGAGTAGGGGAGGGGGAAGAGGGAAAGTGAGACTGGGAGGGGAGTAAGGAGGGGGCTATGATTGGGATGTAAAGTAAATATAATAATAATAATAATAATAATAATAATAATAATAATAATAATAATAATAAATCGCCTATATTTTATGAGTGATGTTTAGTAGAACTTTTCACCCAGCCGACCTTTCTACCATGACAGGAAAGCTCAGCAGCTGTGCTATTTATCTCAAAGGCAGAAAACATTTGGTTTCTTTCTCCCTGGTCACACCTTGATATAGACTCACACAGTACAACTTGTAGAAGCATGGCTATAAAATTGGAATTTAAATTGTATTCATGTTTAATTAGTTTAGACTTAAATAATCCCATGTGGTGAGGAGCTAATGTTTGATTCCAGTAGCTCTTGGGGAAGTTGGCGTCTGAGTAGAAATCAATGAAGACATCCCATCAATAGATGATCTTTGGCTTAGATGACGTCTTGGCTCCATCAGAATCTTACTACACGTCAGGCAAAGTGTGTGGGAAAACAGACTGGGCTGATTTCTCCTTTATCCATACCAAAGAGATGATGTTTGGTCCCTGTTATGTAAAACAGTGAGGTTTGGATTGTGGAATTAGTATCCCGAGTCTTAGAACCTTAGAGATCATTTAGCCTAGAGGTTTTCAAATGCACTGAAGCCATAGAAGCCTTTGCTTGAGAGAAACTCTCATGGAAACACATAATTTTCTGCTAAGTATATAAAAACATTTATTCATTAGAAAACATGGTGATTGGCTTTTGGTTCTCAGTTGGAAGCTGTAAAGGCTAAGGTTCACGGGCTAGCCCTACTTCCCTAAACTGCAATAAATGGGCTGGTTCACACATAAGTGGGAGGTATGTAGGCAGGAAGCATGGCAGGCTGTTTGCTTGCCCCCAGTTGGATGAAGGCAGAAAGTAGGTAACCCTGTGGGCTTGGCCTTTAGAGACACCTAACCAATGTAACTCATGGCCATTCTCTGGGAATCCTGGGTATGGACCTGGCCAATGTTCAATAAAGTTTGCCTTAATCCAATAACTGTGGAACGAATCTTTCTCCTCATAATTTTCAGGTTTAACAGGGACTGTGCTGGGAAGATTAAGAAGAGTTCCATTGATGGAGGAGGGTGTCACTGGGAATGGGCTCTGAGGTTCAAACACCCATGCTAGGCCCAGCATCTAGCTTGTGGATCAGATACACGTTCTCTGCCTCTGTGCCATCACCGCTTGGCTGCAGCCATGCTGCTGGCCATGGCGATCAAGACTCACCTCTGAAACTGTAAACAAGGTCTTCATTAAATGCTTTCTTTCATAAGTTGCCTTGACCATGGTGCCTGTCTCTTCATGGCAATGGAACAGTGACTCAGACAAGACATCAGCTCTGAGGCATGTGGGGGATTTCCTGAATGTTTTGCTTTGGAAACAAAAGTTGGCCAGACAGACCTTCTTTGTTGATGTCAGAAACTACCCTTTTGGTGACCATGAAGACTCTCAGCTGAGGGCAGCTGCTCACCATTGGCTATTTCCTCCCAACTCTGGTAAACTGCTTGACATGACACATTTCCAGGGCATGTCTTCTTTAGATTTGAGTCTTTAGAGTGACCATAGCATTTCTTCAATCTGTAAGCCTTTCAGAAAACCATAGCACTGCAAGGATGTTACTTCCAGGGAAGCCTGCAGAAAGAGGTAGAATGTATATAATATATACATACACAGATACACATATAACATGAGGCCACTCTCATTCAACTGCTGTTGAGCCTGTGAGAACCTTATGCCTTGTTCATCTTTATGTTATCAATGTCTAACACAGGTTCTGGCACACAGTGAATAAATCATGAAAATTCTAAGCTGGAAGCAACTGAAAATAAGGCCACATTTTAAGATGAAAAGTTGTATAAGAAAGGCAGCTATGGTGATAGGTTGGTGTATGCCCATAACATCAGCACTTGGAAGGTAAAGTCAGGACGGTTAGGATAAATGTAAAGTCATCCCCTGGGTACACAGAAAGTTTGTGTCATGACTAAGGTACATGAGATCCTATCTCAAAACAAAACAAAGACAAAATGAATTGAAATGGATTCTTTTCTGTCCCCATCCTCATCCTTTGGTTTCTGCTTGGGTCACATTTAAAGTGAATTTGATCCTGGATATTTTAAATATGACCCAAGCAAAAACTTCCTAAGAAATAAGTTGAAGAAGACAGTAGAAGATACAATGATTTCCCATGTTCATGGATTGAGTGAAAATAATGAAAACAACTTTCTTACTAAAAGTGATCTATGGATTCAATAAGCCCCATCAAAATTTTAGTGATTCACAGAACTAGAAAAAAGAATCCTACAAGTTGTATGAAAATGCTAAAGAGCCCAATGGCAAAGGGATCATAAGTAGAAAGGACAATGCTAGAGAGATCATCAATATCTGATCTCAAATCACACTAAAGAGCTGGTAACAAAACTGCTAGCACTGCTGAAACATCAGACATAGAACCAAGGGAATGAAATGAAGAATCTCAAAATAAACTCTCATAGATGCAGTCACTGAATTTTTGACAAAGGTTTCCAAAGGTAGCATCTTCAACAACTAGTACTGTGGAAAATTGATAGCTACCTGTAGAAGAATGAAACTAGATCCACATCTCTCACTCTAGAAAATTCAATCAAAATTGACCAAAGACTTCAATAAGGATCTGAAATGCTAAAATTGCTAGAGGAAAATGTAGAAGAAACACTTAAATATAATTCATGGACAAAGAGTTTCTGAAAAGGATTCTGATAACACAGAAAACAACCCAAGAATTGACCAATGGGGTTACATGAAGTTAAGAAAGCTCTTACACAACAATAGAAACTATCAGCAGAGTGAAGAGAGTGTCTAGAGTGGGAGAAATAATCTTTCAGCTACACACCATAGGCTAATTTCTAGGATATATAAAGAATTACAAAAATTAAAGCACATAAAACAACTTATCTAAACAATAAATGAACTTGCAAACCAGATACACAGCTCTCTAAAGAAGAAATACAAATATGCAAGGAATATTTGAAGAAGTGTTAAACATCATTATCCATGCAGGAAATACAAAATTGGATGTACTTCAGGTTCTAGCTCATTCTAACCAGACAGACACAACCAAGAACACAAGCAGGTGCTGGTGAGTACTGGGCAAAAGGAGCATTGCCGATTGGAGCATGAATTTGTGCAGCCGCTATAATAACCAGCATAGAGGTTCCTCAAAACACCTAAAACTGGAACTGCCACATGAGCAATACATTCTTAAGTTTGACCATTGATATACCTGCACATCTGTGTTTATTGATTTCTGGTCATGATAGCTTAGATTAGTTTTCTATCATCAGATGGAATGGATAAACTAAGTGTGGTACATGTTGCAATGCAATTTTTCTCAGTCATGAAGGAAAATGAAATAAAAACATTTACCAAAAAAATGAGTGTAACTGGAAATCGCTGCACTAAGTGAAATAAGTCAGACACAGGAAGACAAACACTACATGTTTTCTTTCATTTGCATTTTTGATCTCTCTCTCTCTCTCTCTCTCTCTCTCTCTCTCTCTCTCTGTGTGTGTGTGTGTGTCTGTCTGTCTCTGTCTCTCTCTCTCTCTCTCTGTGAGTGTGAGTGTGTGTGTGTGTGTGTGTGTGTGTGTGTGTGTGTATGCATGTTATGGCCATAAAACTAGAAAAGGGACTGTGGTGACCTGGGTAGAAAATATCTTAAATGGAGAAGAAAAAGAGAGGAAAAATAATGGAATATACATGGTGTGAGGGCAGAAATGGATGGGCAACTGGGCATGAAGAAAGGGACGAATAAGAGGTGGAGGGAGGAAGGAAAGAGGAGAGGAGTGGGAGAGGGAAATGATTAAGAACGAAGCATTGATATGTATGAAGATGCTAACTCACAAATGATGATGATGAAGAAGAAGGCTAAGAAGAAGAAAAGGAAGGAAGGAAGACTGTCCTCCTGAAGTGGCCTCTCAATTTTAGGAAAAGCAGATCCTTGACTAGTACATCCTACCCTGGGATTCAGCAGCTCTGTTTTCTGTCTGAGGGTGGAAAGAGCATGTTGCAATCCAGAGTTATTTCCATAGCAGTGTTCACTTCCTGTGCTGACTTCCTCGGAGACTATTTCTCTTAGTTCTTAGCTTCTGATGGAGATCTGCAAGGTTAAGTTTGGCTTCCATTCATTCACAGCTCTGTGTTCCTGGAGAAATCCAGGTATATCCATCTCAGCCCAGCTTGAGACCTTACCTGCCAAAGCAAGAGTTGCACATTCCGTCTTGTTTCTGAGTCCACTGCTACTAAAAGATGAGGCAACCAAGGAAAGACTGTAGACCCATTTGAGGTAAAAAATCTCTGCCAGAACATCCAAGCACCATGCTGCAGCCTATAGTAAATTCATCATGTGGAGCTGGGTCACGTGTAAGTGAAGGCAATTTAGAACTTAGGGGTCCACATGGCTCATTACTTTCCCCTCTGCCATAGACCTCAGGTTCAATAAATCTAACTTGTAAGGTAGGAATTATTTCTCAATGAAGACTGTGACCCCATTGCACTGGCGGACACCTTTTTCACATACCCCGCTCACTGGAACATTCCTGTTCTCTACCAGCTACACAAATAAACTCCTTGGAATCATTTCCCATGATTGATTGAAATGATAAAATTGAAAGCTATTGAGACTTTAAAATGGAAGGAGAAACCTCAGGTTAGAAAAATGGAAAACTTCTTTTTTTTTTTTCTTCATTCCGTGAAATTACTTACATCCTCGCAGGACCCAGCAGAGGATTTTGCCTGGTATCTGCCTACAGTCACATGAAATTCATTTTCCCAGTTGTTCACAGGGACATGATTAATGATGAACTGGAAAATCACCACTCAGGAAGTCTGCTCTTTACAACTGTGGCCTACTTCTTTGAAAATGGACTCAGAGGAGTCTCATTTGAAATGACTGGCTGAGAAAGTCGGTTCCGTGGTTATGGCAACCCCCTAGGTCCTAAGAGAGGAATCCACCAAGAGCAGCGTGGAGGTAGAAGTTTGGGTTGAGTACAAGGGAAAAGTAGTTAAGCTGTGCAACATCATTAAAAAATGCTACATTCCCCAAACCCCAGACAAGTTTGTCTAAGGACAGCCAGTTATGAGGACAACATGTGGCTAATGATGTGAACACAGGTTTAATAGCCTCCTCACTATGGCACGATTAGGCTGGGCTTGAGTAAAAAAAAGAGTGATAACAACTTACAAGCTGCTTGGGAGGTGGCACTAGGCTGTGGTTTGCTCTCTTAACCTTCACCATCGCATTAGCATTGGCACATGTCTTGTATTTTGCAAAATAATGCTGTCCTTTGGTTAGACCTACATGGTTTTCTTTCAGAGGGATCTGCTGTTGTTTTACCAAATAGCTGGCCTCGAGCTCACAGATCATCATTCATATTTTTAGTAAGTAATTACAATCTATTAAAACTGTGCTAGAAATATGTAATAAGAAAGTCATGCTCTTTCCCCTTATGTATTTGTCTTAGTAGGGGTTTCTGTTGCTGTGAAGAGATGCTATGACCAAGGCTGCTTGTATAAAGGGAAACACTTATTTGGGACTGGCTTATAGGTCCAAAGGTTTAGTTCATTATTTCCATGGTGGGAAGCATGGCAGCATGAAGACAGACACGGTGCTGGGGAAGGAGCTGAGAGTTCTATATATGGATCAGATGGCAGCAGAAAGAAAAAGAGACACTGACCCTGGCTTGAGCATCTGAAACCTCAAAGCCCACCCCCCTCTCCCCCGTGACATATACGCCCCATCAAGGCCACAACATCTACTTCAACAAGGCCACAGCCCCTAATAGTGCCACTCCCTGGTGACCAAGCATTCAAGCATAACATGTCAATGGGTGCTGTTCCTATTCAACCCACCACAGTATTTTAGAGGCTAATTGGCTACAGATCTAACGTAAAGGGTTATGTTGATATAATGTGTGAATTGTGAAAGGGGCCACAAAGAGTGTATTAGTAGGAGAGCTGAGGACACATGTGGGCTTGGATGGGTTGGGGCTGTAAGGATGGTCATCTGTGAGAAAGAAGCTTTGGAGTTGTGATCTTAAGGGTTCAGAGGAATTCAGTGTGGGAGACGGAGTCCAGACAGAAGAAATCACAACAGCAGAGACCTCGAGGCCATTATGAAAGAGGCCAAGTCACCAGAGGGAAAGTTGAATGTGAATATATGTCCAAGGATACGGGTCCCCAAGGCCATGTCATAGAGTTTAAACAACGCCAAGGGAAGTCACTGAAGTAGTTTACCATCTCTCCAGTCTGGAGAAAATGCCCTGAAGCAGGAAAGGGCTGAAAATGTGGAGACCCCATCTTTCTAGAGTGTTGGAAAATCATAACAGATGTTAGAGATGGGCAACTGTGCTGGAAATGATCAGAGACAAGAGGACTGGAAAGCTAGGAAGTGATATCCAAAAACCATAGGGAGAGACTGTCTATTGGAGGGTGAGCAAGATGGGGTCCAGAACAAAAACCATGCTAAGGAAGACCAATGACCTTAGAGACTGAATGCTCAGGAGAACCTTGGGGCACACAAGAGACATTATGCTCTTATTTTCTTTGGGTGAAGCCGAGGAAAGTGAAGGACAAGGTACTTATTCTCTTCCTCGGCCAATAGATGGGTACTTAGGAAGTGATAGTACATTCTGGAAGAATACTGGGACAGAGCCAGGGAGACCTGCATTGGAAGTTCTAGGAACGGATGGAACTCATGGATGATTACGGTCTCTGGGGGACAGTGAGTTGTTTCTCGAAGGATCGGTGTAAACAAATCATGGAAAAGGAAAGGTACAGGCTGGCTTGTGGATCTCAGAGCAAGGAAGCTCCCTACTTTTTTTTTCTGGCCAGAGACTCATTAGCAAGTTTTAGGCTCACTGGCCTTGGATCTTCAAGACAGGTGACCTCCTTTCTACCCAGGAAGAGCTCCACCATTTTTTTTTAAAAAGTTGTGTTGGCAGATTCTCTAAGGCATGGAGTTGGAAACACTTGCACGTGGGTGATTATTTCCCCACCGCTAAAGAACAACCTCAGACAAGAGACTATAATAAATTCACAGGGCCAAGCAAGCCTGGCTGAGGGAGTAAGTAATGTCCTGGTCCTAGGTGAGAGTATCAAACACATTATGGAAGACCTCAGACTGGAAGTCAGTTCACATATGAACTTGGGAAACTTGAAAAAACAAGAAACAAAACAAAACAAAACAAAAACCTTTCGGTACTGTCTGTGTGTGAAGGAGGTGCTGCTATTCTGACGCAATAGCGTCATCCATGCTGACTTCAACCTTGCATCTGTATCTGGCTTACTTTGCCCGCCTCTGGCTTAGAATAAAGCTGAAGAAGAGTCAAGGATAACTCCCAGAACCATGACACTCTGTAACTGCAGTGTCTCCTTTGCTCGTTCTTTCTCTTTGGCAGCTTCCCAGAAGCATGAACTCCTCAGGCTGAGGGCTCGCCTGCCTGCCTACCTTGTGCTTCTTCCTCCCACCACTGTGACAGTGGAAGACAGAGTCACTGAGCTGATCCCCACCATGCAGAGAGCAGGAGTGAGGTAAGCTAGCCTGTGAGCAGCATGCTCCTATGTCTTACCCACCCTCCAATTTATTCTTTGCTTTGGGGCACTGTGTTTGGCTGCCTGGAATTCCCAGTCAAGCCCATGTGAAATGTTCCCTACACTGATGAGAGCAGGCCTCTGGGGGAGCACTTTGTAGACTTACCGAGTGTCATTTTTCCAAACCCTGTCTCTCCCCATCAGCTGCGTATTTTATAACCTTGCCATCCTTTATTCTAGCTATTTTTGTACACTCATCAATCTTTTCTTTTCCTCAGTTGTCAGCAGCACATCACCCACAGAGGTGAACATTTAGTCAACATCCACCCCATCAGAAATGCAAATCAAAACAACACTGAAATTATTTTTTTTGTCAATCAAGCTGGCAAATCTTGTCTTTTTTTTTTTTTAAAATATTAATACCTGATGCTGTCATGTTTTTATGAAATTGGGAACGGTAAGGATATAAATTGGCAAGGATATAAATTGCTCAAACTTTCTAGAAGGCAATCGAACAATTTTTATCTCGTATCTTGAAGGTACCTTGGGAGCCTATGCTCAACTCTTGGTTCAGCTTTGGAGATGGTTTTCTGAGTTTGCATTACTATATGCTCACTTAACATTGAGAAAACCGAGCTCAGAAAGGGTGGGTAACTTGTGGAAGGTTGCACAGTCGGTACTGATGAAAAGTGGGCCCGAATGCAAATCTCAAACGCAATGCTTAAACCTCAACCAATGTTAGAACTGTGGTGTTATACTTACTGGAAACCATTTCAACATGGTTGTTCTTAGAGCTGGTGTACAGTACACATCTGCAAACCCAGCCACTTGGGAGGCTGAGTCAGGAGGATCCCAAGTTTTAAAGTAGCCTGTGTTTACACCAGCCAAGGACAATACATGCAGTAAACTGCAAACCCCTACCCAGATCTACCCAATGGACAGGATGTTCTTCACAGTTGAGTGGAGAGTGGGGTCTGACTTTCACACGAAGTCTGGTGCCCCATATTTGACCACGTCCCCTGGATGGGGAGGCCTGGTGGAACTCAGAGGAAGGATAGCAGGCTACCAAGAAGAGACTTACCCTATGAGCATATACAGGGGGAGGAGGTCCCCTTAGTCACAGTCATAGAGGAAGGGAGTAAGGGGGAAATGGGAGGGAGGGAAGAATGGGAGGATACAGGGGATGGGATAACAATTGAGATGTAATATGAATAAATTAATAAAATAAAAAAAAGTAGCCTGTGTTTGGATGACATAGATAGCAAATTTACTGAGCTGCATAGGGAGATCCTACAAAACAAAACAACAACAACAACAAAAACTCGTCAAAAACAAACGCAGGAAGCCACCTGGCTGTCCATCACTAGGGAGTTAAGTTTTGAAAGTATAGTACAGAGTTAAAGATATACATGAAAAACAGCATTGTGGGGCTGGAGAGATGGTTCAATTGCCACCTAAGCCTTAGGATCCTTGGTACCCAAGGAAAATGCTGAGTGAGGCAGTGCACATCTGTGGTCCCAGTGCTGGGACAGGGCTGGTGGGGTGGGAGTGGGGGGTCGGAGAGCAAAGACTGACAGATCTCTGAGGCCTGCTGCCGTCTAGTTTATCTGAATGGGTGAAGTCCAAGTTCAGTGAGGAATCCTGCCTCAAAAAAAAAAAAAAAAAAAGTGGAGAGCAATAAAGACACCTGAGGTTGACCTCTGACTTCCACATACATATGCTTGCATGTGCAAGAACACTACTGCACACAAGTGTGAGTGCACACAGGCATGGTAGAAGAATGTGTAATGACGCAAGGTTCACGTCTCGTGAAAAAGAGCTCACACAACAGAAAGTACAACGCTATCTCAGCATGAATTGTACACATATGCATAGAAAGTACCAGAAGAATGTAATTCAAATGCTACCAGTGCTAGTCCCTGGCTGCTGGAGTTGTTAACAGTCTTCACTGTCTTCATCCTTATCTGCATTTTCTCGTTTTCTGTAATGAATTTGTATTGTTTTCAGTTTGGGGGATGGTTTGAAAGTCAGTGTTACCTCCATTAGAGCTCCGTTTGTTTTAAGCGCCTGCTGTCTGCCCACTAGTAGGTAGGTAGAGGACCTGTTCACAGCGCATGAGGCCCATGTGGAAAACCAGTGTTCTGCACGGCTTGTCCCACATCCTGCAGCTGGTAAGTGGTGGGTACGCCAGGGCTCCCAGGGTCTCCCGCTGATTCTAGAGCTGAGGTTCAGTGGTTGAGAGCTATGACTTCAAAGCCAGCGGCTGAGCCGTGGTGGGCCAGCCATGGGAGTCCTTTCTTCCTTCTGGTACCTCAATTGCCTCTTATGTAAATTTGTGTAATAATGGTGTCTGCCATGTGATGATGAGGATTAAATGAAGTAATTACTTGTAAGGTGCTCAAACAGCATGAGGCATGTTGTGTTCAAGGGGCCGGTGTCAAGAAGAAGGCTGTCCTGGTTGGTGCTGGGCGGAAGAATGGAGCCAAATCCATGGAGAGCTGCAGTCAGCTTTGGCCATTTAACTGAGTGACCTTGAACAAGTTCCCATGGATTCCTCGGTACCCGGTCTATTATCTTTGGTGTCAAGTGAGCACTGCGCAGTAATTGCTCAGGATGACAATTGCCCCAATCACTCTTACGAGCCTGTCCCTGTTCCTGTGCATCTCCCCGCCCCGCCACACACAGAGTGTGACTCAGCTGCTGGTTAGGGAGGGGTCCTGTGCTCAGGCTGAGCTGTGTCCCTGGGGCTGCTGCAGCCAAAGGGGCTCTGTCTCTCGGAGAGCTAGCTTCCGGGGAAACTTAAACACTGAGGCTTACGTGGTGTCTTTTCGTGGTACTGGGATCAGGGTGTGGATTCAGCTCTTGAGTTTAACACCTTTCTCCTCGCCTTCGCTGCGCCAGTACAAGAGCTCCACAAATGTTTGCTTCTTTTAATAGTATGAAAAAAAAAAATCTCTTAACAACAACATCCAACTGCCTGCCATTTACCTCGGGAGCCTGGAATGGCTGCAATTCTCTGAGCAGCTGTGGCGGAGAAAAAAGAAACTGTTTAGTGGCTGCAAGGGTTTGTGGCTGCGCAGCCTGGGAAAAGAAACTGTTGGTGCGGCCATTAAGGTGTCTGCGCGTTCCCTGGGAGGGAGCATTCGGAAAGAGAAAGATCAAGCCTGGCCCGAGAATCTTTTGCCTTTAAAATCAGAAGCCTCTATCTGATGCCCCCTCTCCTGCCGTGTCCCAGGCATACTCCCCCAGTGCCAAGATACATATTTGCTGTTCCTTGGACCACCTAGAAGGTGTAAGTTTCTGGCACTTTGTCCAGTTCTGGGAAAAGAACCGCTGATGGTAGAGCTTTGGGGATGTGATCTGGTCCAAGATCATCCTTGCTTGAGATGATTCCAGAAGGCCACCCAGATCAAGCTATGGGATTTTAGGGGGTCAGTGCCAGGGGTCCAGCTCAGCACAGCTCCGATGACCAGTTTTAGGAGCTCTGTGGCCTGTACCCATGCCAAAAGCCTGACCTGAGACTGAGTTAGTGCTCTCTTGCTGAGGAAGGTGGTCCTGGCTTAGGGCCTGACATAAATCTACCTCCGTTAGACAATATTTCATTTACAGGTCTTTAAAGGGAATCAGTGCACCCGAGAGTTCAGGAGATCATCTGTGGCAGGAGGGGTCTCAGAAAGAAAAGACTGCTGAATTGAAGGTTGGTTCGCCAGCACAGTGTGTCCTCAAGAAGGGCAAATCATAGATGCTCTGGGTAGAGGGTGGTATATAGGGTACCATAACCAAAACCCAGCCCACTGTCTGCTTCTGTTCATCTCATAAGCTAAGAATAGATCTTATATTCTTTTAATGGTTTAGGGGGACAAAAATAAAAGAACATTATTTTTGCTGGTGTATAAAAATGATATGAAATCCAAATATTATTGCTGATGTGCATTCTGTAGCTGATCTCATGTTGTATGGAGTTTGTATGTTTCTGCCCAGAAAATCTTGGGTGACTCCCGTTCTAGGTGAGGAACATTAGGATTCCCCCCCACCCCCACCCCCCGCCCCACCTCCACCTTGGGACTGTTAAACTGCATCGCCAGCTCTGTCCCCAGTTGCAGCATCAGCAGCTCTGAAGGCCTGCCTGAAATTTGCCTTTCTAATGAATTCCTCAATGATGCCAGATGCTGCCAGGCTCTGGGTCCCCACAAGGGGGAACCAGGGTCAAGAGAAGCTGGAACTGGAATGGGAGGCAGTGAAGAGAAAGGAAGTGAGCAGGGGTCCTGAGGAGAAAAGGTTTCTGACGGTTTGGAAACTGAGATGGGTCCAGGTCCACCAGAACCTTACCCACTGGTGTCCTTAGTGGCTGCCTGTATGGTTACATTTAGCCACTGGGTTCAAGAGGGACCAGAGCGTAACTGTGCCTCCCTCTCCCCATGTGCCTCTCTGTGGCCTGTCCACATTCCTTCACAACAAGGGTCCCCACACTTTTCCCATGGTGGCTTAGGGCTCCCAGGAGCACAGAGCAGAGGATGTGCACCTTTTCATCTCTTCAAGAGTTGGCTGCGGGGCTAAGGTCCCTACATACAGTTCCAGTGGGATTGCATACAGGACACCCCACAGTGTAGACACCAATGAGAAAGCCCTTTAGCAGCCACCAGGGAAACAGATCAGAGGAGCATTTGTCTAGAAAATGTTTCCTCAAACAAAAGAAAAAAGATGGTACTCCCCTAGGAAGAGAAGACAGGGGGAAAAACTAAAATTGCTCATCTTTGAGGGTTGTTTTCTTTGAGGGTGTTTTCTGAGAACGTAAGTACCTGAAGCATCTATGGAGTATTACCAGATGTTTTTCTGTTTTATCTCTTAATTGTGCCCACACAAGTTATAATTTGTATATATTTTCTAATTTGACCAAATCTGCCCAGTTACTGGCAATTACCTCCAAATTGCCTATTCATGACAAGCTCACCAAAGAGGTGAAATAAGATTGCCTTGAAGCTAGGCAATCGGCTGACTGCCTTGCTATTACCTTTTTTTCATTTTAGCTCAGGCACATTGCTGGGTCCTCTTACAGTACTGTGCAGCAGACTGCATATTAAATCCTTCATTTGGGGAGAAGGCAAACAACTAAAACCATCATCTACCTCCTAAACAGCCTTTCATCCTGCCCCTCCCCCAACAACCATTTGTTTGTAATTACAAAGACTTTTCAATACGCAGTGTAATGCATCTTGAATTTTCATTGAACACTCTTTACCATACAAATAGGCACAACTCTACATTGCTCCTTTTAATGACCTCTCAGCATTTTATTGCATTATGTAGCTAATCTTCAATTACAAGACAATTAAAAGCATATGTTCCCACAAAACTCGTCCATGAATATCCACAGCAGTATTATTCATAACAGCCCCAAAGGCAAGCAGGGCTAATGACCATCAGCAGAGGAGTAGATAACTCAGTCTGTATGAAGCAATCTGAAGTACTGCGATGTGCTACGGCATGGATGAATCTGGCAGACACTTTGCTAAGTGAAAGAAGCTGGGTGCAAAAGGCCACATATGTTATCTGCCTGTATCTACAAAATGAAAGGCCACATGCACAGAAAGTGGACTAGCAGTCCTTCATCCTTGCAGTTCCCTTCTTCCTGTCTTTCTGCAGGACTTTTCTTTCACAGGTCTCACTACCCCTCTGGTGAGGTCTGCTTCAGTTATGCCTCTGCAGGGCATTGGCTGGCATGCCCTGCCCTCTACCTAAGGAGAAAGGAAGCCCGCCCCTACTGTGGAGCTAGGATTAGTATCTAGACATTTGGTAGCAATGTCTGGGGTTTTAACTGTTACTTATATTGATACTGAGAGAAAACTCAAGCATTCCTTTTCCCTCCTTGAGGCCCTCAACATTCTAATATGGCCAAGTGAATATCATTGATTCCCCCTTTTGACTATGTCAGCAAAAAGGCCTTCTTTGAGCTAAATGCTAAGACTTTATTGTTTCCTTACTGCAGTTAATGCTCAGCTTAAATACTAACAAGCATCACAAACATTCACTAAGGCCCCTGCACACCAATCTTAGGCACTGCGGGGAGAGTGGTAAACTGGACGTGAGTTGTACCTTCTTACCACCTCAAACCTGTCTACCAATTAATTTCTGGTTAAACAAAAATTAAAATACATCTGTGATGTAACTTGTTTTAGTCACAGTCTGACAGAGGAATATAACTTAAAGAACATTAGGAAATATAGATTAGATATAAGGTACCAAATCTCTTGAGCAGAGACAGGTGGATCTCTGTGAATTCAAAGCTAGCCTGGTCTACAGTGAGCTCCAGGATGACCAGAACATATATCATCTGTCTGTCTGTCTGTCTGTCTATATCTACCTATATACCTATATCATCTCCATCTATATCTATGTCTTTGTTGATGTCTATACATCTTGCTATGTGCCCTGGCTATCCTAGAATTCACTTTATATCAGGCTAGCTTTGAACTCATAGAGATCAAATATATATATATATATGTATGCACATAATATATAATATATATTAAAAGATGAAGAATTTTAAAAATTTAGCTTATATAATTGTGAAGGCTGACATGTGTGAATTTTGTAGGCAAGGCAGGAGGCGGGAAATCCAGGTGAGAATTGATATTCCAGTCTTATACCTCAGGTGCACAGGGTAGCCAGCAGGCTGGAACCTAGTCAGCATTTCTAATATGCAGTCTTGAGGCAAATTCTTTTTGCTTCCAGAAACCTGGGCCTTGCCTATTAAGATTTTCAACTGACTGGAATTGGCCTACCTGGTTTATAAAGTAGTTTGTTTTAAGTCAACTAACTGTAAACAGTAACCGCATCTAAAAGCACCTCCCCCACGACGTCTAGACTAGTGTTGGGCTGCACAGATGGGCACTGAAAGTCCAGTCAAATCAGCATATAAACAAACCAACAGGTTGCCTAAGAGCCATGGGTACCCAAGGTTAGGAAGAGAAAGCAAAGACTGTAACTTACCTCCAACTGAGGAAGTATGTTAAAAATTTGTCTTATGTTGTGGCTTAAACTGTCTTACTTTCTTTTCATATTTGTAAACATCCCATACCCCTTCTTTCCAAAGCCCCTGGATGCTCTCTTCTCCGCTTAGTTGTTTCTACCTTTTTACTTCCTGGAAGTCCTCCCTGCTCTTCACACAGGGACCTACCTGATAACAGATGTTGATTAGGACCGTGTCTACCCGGCAAGGTCGGTGAGTGACCCTCGTCATTAGCTCTGTACTCCACAGAGGCTGACCAGCTTCTGGGCTCATGGAGCACCAGACCTTGACAGGACACTCTGTGGCCGGGATGGTCAAAGTTCCTTAATTTATTGATGAGGAGGGTGGATGCAGTGATTCGCTTGAATCTGTGGAAACTGGGGCGAGATTCCAGGTCTACAGTATGAAGCTAGAGACTTTTAGATATTCTAGACAGGCGAACTACTACATTTCAGAAGCTGCACGGCATTACAGGAGAAACCCGATCATGCTTTGGGTATGTATGGAAAGCAGAACTCCGTCAAGATTCCTAATCTTCTAGAACCTAGATTTATAACTCTTTCGGCTGAGATGCATAGATGTCCCACGTTGGAGAGCGAATTATATCATCAGCCGTCTTCTATGTGTCTTTTGCCCACTGTGTTTACAGGCTAGAGAAGGCATTATTTTTCTACTTGGCAGTGCCTTTCTTTCTTGAAAAAGCCAAGGAAGAAGGTGTGTTCCAGATAGTTCTCCTATACAAGGCTGTTGTGTTTCATGAATCTTTATTTCTCTCCTTACCAACAGTGGACCGGGTTCAGGGACTGTTTTGGCTAGGACCTCTCACATTCAGCCCGCCCATGATGTGGGACCCTGGGAAGAACTGCTTGCTATTGTTTGGTTTGTGGTAGCCTGCAGACAAGCTCACTCAGTAGATTAAAAGCTAAATGGAAAAATGCCTCAGGGGTGATTTTTTCCCACTTCCTGTTCTCAGGGAATCAGTGTGTGGGTGTGTAGTTCCCAAGACCAGGGGCAACCGCTGGCAGCGAGCTTCCATTCCCACCTAAATAGAGGAGTTCCTAAAACTATGATCCCACCCCTCGCTATTTCTTCTATCTAAAATTTATCTGAGTGCCTCTTTAATGGAGTTCCATCAAAGGAATATATCTTCAGAGGTGTCAAGATCTATTATTAACTTTTACCTTCTATTATTAAGTTGGTAGCCTTTGTTCATCCATTTAATAAATAATTCCCAAGTGTCTGCTATGTGCCAAAGAAATATATAACCAATTGGCTGAAATTAAGAATTGGATTCAAATTTACCCTATAGATCTTAGTCCCTAACTGAAAGAAATGGGGAGACAGTCAGGCTTGTTAATGAAAAACTGGGATGCAATAGATGTGACATCCATTTTTAAAAGCCTGTGTCTGATCTCAGACATAAGATCCTGTGTCTGAAGAATAGAAGAGAAATGTGTAGTTTGTATCCTTTATAGGTCAGTTCACTGCTCACGTGCTCAAACCTCTGTTCATTTGCAGAGCATGTAGGATCCCTGAGGTTGCCTTGGCTACTGCTCTTAAACTTCAGCTCAGCCTACCGCTCCTGGGAGCCAGCTTCCCACCACTGCAACAACGCACCTGATAATGTCAACTTAAAAGAGGGAAGGGTTTCTCTGGCTCACCGATCCAGAGGTCTCTATCTTGTTCCTGTAGCCTCGGGTCTGTTTACAGCACTATGGTGCGAAGCACAAAGCAGAGCAAAATCACTTGCATCGCGGTGGTTAGAAAGCAAAGCCACTCCATGTCTCCCTAAGCCCTGCAAGGGCTCCTCGCTCAGTCACTGAATTTGCTGTCATTAGGCCTCACATCCTGAAGGCCCCATCACCCCATGATAGGCCAAAGGCTGTGACAAATTTCTAGTAACAAGGCTTTGGGGGGGACATTTAGGATATGAATTCTCACCTCTAATCCCAGTAGGCAGGAAACAGAGGCAGCACAGTCTCTGTGAGTTTAAGGCTAGCCTGGTCTACATAGCAAACATACTAGGGAAGCCATATCACGAGACCTTGTCTCACCACAATAAAAATGAAAATTAACAACACCAGCAACAAAAACCAACAAACGGAAACAGAAAGACCCGCATTCTAACCTCCTAACTCAGAACCATAAATCTTCATGTGGTTGTATTTCCCCCGCTGTGTTTACCTTATATTATATGGCATAATTCACCTGTCTACAGTGTTTATTGTCTTTCTTCCTCTATTAGAACGTGCACCCCATAAATTCGTTGAATAGATGGCCTAGAACTACAAAATGATCCCAAACAGGCGAAATTCCACAGCGAACTCAAACTTGCAAATAATGTCAGACCAGCAGGAAGGTGGTTTAAAATGCAAGGGGGGCAGGAAGACGAGGAAACAGAGAGGGGCACAGAGGCCAGGGGAACGTGGAGTACAATTTACCAGGCGACGGTGGAAATTATTCACCTCCTATTTTGCCACTGCCTTCTCCAAGAAGAAAAAGCAAAATCCAAGCTTGAAAGGGCATGGCGGAGGCAGCAATACAAAGAAGGGATTGCAACCCAGAGCACGCACTTGGAAGTGCCCACAGCTCCAGGCCCAGGTGACTGGCATCTCAGCTAGTAAAGGAACTTTTCATCAGCATCTTGAATAATAACAAATGTGGAGGAGCTTCCAAAAAAGGATACTCATTTTCAATTCTGGTGCCGATACACACACACACACACACACACACACACACACACACACGTATATATATGTGTGTATGTATATATATGCATATATAATGTACATAATATACTACATTTTTGTAATTTATTTATAATATCACACAAATCTTTGACACAAACATTAAGAGCCACCACGTCTGTTGCTAAGTTGTTATGTTCAGCTTTATCAGCTAGGTTGATTGACTCATGAGTATTTGGGGGGCAGAGAGGCAGAGGCGGCCAGTGAGTGAAATATCCCCCCTAGCCTGTTCCGTCCTAAAGACTGCAGTTCGCACTCTTTGCTTGCTTGCTTGCTTGCTTGGTTTGTTTTGTTTTTTCAAGACAGAGTTTCTCTGTGTAGTCCCGGCTGTCCTGGAACTCACTCTGTAGACCAGGCTGGCCTCGAACTCATTGAGACCCGCCTGCCTCCGACTCCCGAGCGCTGGGGTTAAAGGCGTGCGCCACTACCACCTGGCACAGTTTACGCTCTGATTCACAGCAGCACAGTGTTGAGTTTTGTTTAGTGCAATGTGTAGCTGGCATCCCTCTGAGTAATGACTCAACTAAAGGAAATGAAGTGCAAGCAGCCCCAACCCAGACTTGGCAAGCTCCTTTTCGCACCCAAAGTTCGCAGTCTTTTTTTTTCTTCCCCTAAAATCTCATAAACTGCCACGAAAGGTAAGAATCAATATCACACACGTAAGATGTATACGTCTCTCATTGCCCTGACAAAATGCCCGACAAGAAGCAAGTTGAATGGGGACGGGCTTACTTTGGCTTGCAGTTCAAGGGGATGTGATCCATCACGATGCCGGGGCGATAGGATCTGGGGGTTTCTGGTCCTGTTACATCCTCGGCCAGGAAGCAGAGAGTAAACAGGAAGTGGAGATAGGCTGGAAAAGCTCAAAGCCTGATCTCCGTGACCAACTTCCTCCGCCAGTGTCTACCTCTTAAAGGCTCCTCAAACAGCATCCCCAGCTGGGAGCCAAGTATTCAAATACTATGGAGAACATTTCGTGCTCAAGCCGCAAGGCATGATTTCCCCGAGGATGCAAACCCTGAGAAGTAACAGCACAGAAGATGGCATAGTCAAGATTTCCTGGACAGGTGTGGTGGTTTGGAAGAGAATGGCCCCCGTAGGCTCATATATTTGAATTTTCACTTCTCAGTCAGTGGGCTGGTTATGAAGGGTTAGGAGATCTGGTCTTGGAGGAGATATATCAGGTGGGTTTGGAGGTTTTAAAAAGCCCACATATCTCTCTCTCTCTCTCTCTCTCTCTCTCTCTCTCTCTCTCTCTCTCTCTCTCTCTCTCTCTCTCTCTCAAACATACAGATCAGATGTCACTTCTCAGTTAGTTCTAGCACCATGCCTACCTGCCTCCTGCCATACTTTCTACCATGATGGTCATGGACTAGCCCTCTGAAACTGTTTACAAGTTTCAAGTTGAAGTTGCCTTGGTCACGGTGTCTCTTCACAGCAACAGAAAAGTAACCAAGACAACAGGATGTACAATTTGGAAAATTGCGTTTTACAAATGCAATTATAGAATTAGTTTGATAAAAAATTAGCAGAGTAAAAGCAACCAAATATCGATTTTACTATTACCAGATGGGAGGAATTTTTCTTGGATGACTTCCTTGTGAGGGTTAATTGATAACGAAGTTAATTATGTGTGCATCAACATGGCTGTTCTCAATGTGCCTTCTGTGGAAACCAGAACGCTCAATCCAGCAGTAAAAGGGTGGTATCCAGCTCATGGAAAGTGACCAGACTTCTGTGACTTCTGTGGTCACTCACGTGGTATCCAGTGTAGGGTGAAACAGTATGACACTCAGAGGTGGTCCACACAAGCACGAGAAGGAGAAGAGATGCAGAAATGACATGGGGGCCGCCTCCAATTAGCCCTAATAGAGAAATCCTTTATTGAGAAATTCATCAGTCAATGCCTTGACAGCTGCTAAATCTAATCTGGAGACTAGGAGGGACACAGTTGGTTCTCAGGGAGACACAGATGAAGTGGAGAGCTGGACAGTTGAGAGAAGGCGGGGTTTGGGGAGGGAGTGAATACAAATTTCTCTTCTTCATAGGAAAGGGGAAAGAAAAGCATAAGTTCGTGGCAACACAGGAAAGCAGGAAAAAGCGTGGGTGTAAGTGGGGAGCCTTGGACCTTGCCTTTTCCTCTATCCAGGTTGCATCACCAACAACAAAGGGAGTCTAGCAATAGCAGACACCAGGACAAACTCTGGAGCCTGTCTGGCTGTGTATAAATCCCAGCACTGCCTCTTAGTACTTGCGCTGTTAAACCTCTTGGGCCTCAGATTTTTTTCCATCTGTCAAATAGGACTAATGACATTTGACTCACAGACTTCGTATGAAGATTGAATGAATTATACAGAGAATTGGGAGTACATCTTAGGGGTGGAGCCCTTGCTCAGCATGCTGTAGTGTAGGTACAATTCTTAGCACTGGAAAAAAAAAAACCTCTTAAATTTGGGCATGTATAATGCATGTTTACCATGGATGGAGAGCATGCTGTATCCTTACATTATTTGCTGCGATGTGAAGAATGACCTCAGTGTACATAGCAAGGATTGAAATCATTTTACAAATGAGATTGCTAGATATCGAGTGGTTAAGAAATCTGCTCAAAGCCACTTTGGTAAAATAATATGGAATCCCCTAACCAATTTGGGATTTTTACGTTGATGCCAAAATGCTGGAAAGCGGTCCTCGCCACTATGCACATTGTCAGGCATGAGCTGAGTGGGAGGGGCTTGCATGGATGACAGGGACTGATCTTCAGTGTGAGAAGAAGAGGATGGCATAGCAACACCAGTGAAGTTTCCAAATACTGGACAGAGACAGAGGAACAGCTATGAAAGGCAACACCACAAAGCTGGATGAGTTGAGCTGTTTGGAAATAGCTGCTCCATCCAAACCCGGTAACACAAAGATAAGCTAGGATGAAAATCCTGGCCTCAGTATTTGAGGGAGAAATACAGCTATGACTCGTTAAGCCTCTCTTTGGGTTTCATATTACGCACTGAATAGGACGCCTGTGGACCAAAACGAAAGAAAAGAAGCCTTAGAAGCAGCAGGAGAGAAGCAACTGCCTACTGTAGTTTAGATGTAGTTTGCATGTGGCCTATAAAAGCCATGTTTTGAAATTTAATTCCTCTTGTGACGTTTTGGAGAAAGTACAAACTTAATTATGCTGGCTATGGTGTTTAGGTCATTAAGCCTCCATAATTAAATCCTGGAAGATATATGAGGAGCGGGGTGGGGGGGGGCAGGGAGAGGCGGGATCTGAAATCCTCTTCCAGCCTCAGTGGGCACCTGCACTCATACACATACATAGAATTAAACATATGCATAGTTAAAAATAAAAATTTTAACTATTTTATATTTTTGCATTATGAGCAACAGAAACCTCACTAGACCAAGACCTTATGGGAAATAAAGCCACAGTATGGGCCTCAGTCCACTCTGTCATTTGGGTAGCCTTTCTTGGTTCTTGGTTCACCAATGGTGATTCCAAGGTAGCATATTTTAGTCAACATTCTCTAAACCAACCTTTTTTTCCCACAAATTCCCCCAACTATGATAGCTTCCCAAGGTGGAGGTGCTCCTCAATTTGTTTGTGTCAAGGTATTTGTGATTGAACACTTTCGTCAAGCAAGCGCAGAATACACGGACTGCAAGAGTTATTTCTACCCCAGCTCAGCTGCATGACCAGAAGTAATTATTATGAGTAACTCAAAAATGTGCTGCCCAGTTCCATGTGCCTAGGGTAAGACGGGGAAACAACAAAAACAAGGGGGACTTTGATCCCCATTTGTCTCACAAGCACCCTCCGTGATGATCTGCCTTTCTTTGAAAGCAATGAAGCTGTTAATTCTTAATCAGTGTGTTGAGGGTGTGTTTCATATTTGTTAACATGAAATCTCATCACTTAGTGATTCATTTTCTCAATGGGAGTCTTATTGACATCTTGGGTATGGTGTGATTCATTCACCAGGACTGCCCAGTGTTCAGACATGTACTCTCTCTAGGGTGCACTAGAGAACTCTCCAGAGGCCTTCAGTCAAAAGCCTTCCTTGTAATAAATGCAATCCTTCAGTACCCCCTACAGAAATTAATTGCTTATAATCAAATAAGGGGCCTTGGTCTTGCATCAGCAGACTAGAAAATAAGTTTCTAGTCACATATTTTAAATAAAATGGCACTTATATGGTAGTACAAATAATGCATATATGTGTTAGACATCACTTTCAGTGTAAAACGTGTTTCTGCTTCAGTCATCTTCTGTGGTTTGCTAGCCAGCTATATGTCCAGGTGATTCGGGTTATAGGGTAACTGTATGGTTGAGTATCTGAGGAGTTCCAGGAATGTAGAAACTTCTCAGGGTTACTTACCCATGTGACTCAGGGATTTTTGAGTGATCTATTTCTAACCGGTTGAGGCAATAGTTCTGCAGACAGAAAACATCTGAGCTAACCTGTTTGAGGGGAATTAAGCATCTTCTATGAGACTCTATATAGAACATTCTAGAAATAACTGTTAAACAAATTGAACAAAATGTGATAAAGCCAACACAGTATGGCATAAAGAATAAGTGCTTGGTGCCATACAAACTCAGGCATAAATCCTAGTTCCACTGCACATGATATATATAAATTGTCAACTTACTTCCTAAAGTCTTCATTTTTTTCTTTCATAGAACTATAATAATAATATTTATCTCAAAGGGTTATGAATAAATAAAATAGTTTATCTTCAGCTCCCAGCGCTGTTTCTGGCATATAGTAGACACATAATAAATGATAGTTCCTTTCTCATTTTCTTTTCTCTTCCTTGAGGTGCAAAATGGAAAAGAAAAAGAGACAATTATCTCCTAAAAACCACTACATTCTGGTGCCGTTATATTTTTGAGGTGTGTATAAATCAGATCGCCACCTGTAGCCACTGTTTGTTAATGCGCTGGTCTGAAAGTCATTTACTGCCTTCCTCCCTGTTAGCTGTCCTCTCTATTTGTTTAAGGCTGGATAAACACCTTTCAGACTCCACAAAGGTCAGACTGTCCTTTGGTCTAAATCCACGCCTTTAAGTGGAGTATTTGGTTACCCTTCATCAAATATACACACCTCCATATGGCCTCTGCAAGAAAAGTGTCCTTTTACGCCCTGCTGATTTTGAAGTTGGAATGGTGCCAGAAGATTGTGCCAAGTGTGTGCAGAGGCTTGTTCCTCAGTAAATCACTGACCTCTTTCATACAAAGCCCTGTACTGGGTAACCCAGGTCTCTAAGACTGAGCCACACGGGGAACAGATTTCCTGGCTGACCTATCCTTCCTTGTCACCTTAAATGCAGTCTTTCCCGCAGAGCCCCTGAGAGCAGCGTCATCGTCGCCCTGTCTCCCGAGATGTTCTTATGTTTATTTGATTGGGAAGTGGTGGCAACAGTGGCTGACATGCCAATGAGATAGTAGAAAATTAGTGAAGAAGCCTCTGGAATATAGTTCATTGGGTTCCCCCCCCCCATCCCCTCTTGGGGTAAGAAAAAGACACCTGGAGGTAACTCTCCACTTGGCGCCATATCCCGAGTTTTAATGGTGCCCACTGAATGCCATGAGGAATCACAGTGAGCCAACTACACCAATCATCTTCCTTTATTTGTTCCAAAGTGACAAGAATAAGTGAGCTGTGTGCTTAAGCCACGAGTTGTTGGCATTGCTTCCCAGCTGCGGCTAACAGATAGTCGAGACACACCAGAATTGAAACCCACTTAAGCTTGAGGTGTTTCTGTCCTCATGACCCGAGCTGCTGCATTTTGCATCTTGACCACCTTTCTAAAGGCTACAGACTTGGCCCTTTTAAAATGTCATGTGTTGAAGGCTTGGAACTTTTAGTCCAGTGGTTCTCAACCTTCCTAATGCCTCATGTTGTGCCCATCCCAGCCATAAAATTATTGTGTTTCTATTTCATAACTGTAATTTTGCTACTGTTATAAGTTGTAACGTAAACATCTGATATGTGACAACCTCATAGGGGTCACGACCTGCAGGTTGAGGACCACTGCTTTAGTAAGTATGACCTGGTGGCTTGGAGCAAGGCTGTTGCAGACATGCTCTTAAAGGGTGTTGTTGGGACTGTGACCACTTCCTGTCTTCTCATTTGATTCCTAGCTGGCATTAAATGAACAGACTTCCTCTGTGACATGTTCCCAGCATAATATACTGTCTAATAATAGGCCCAAGGCAACAGGATCAAACAAACCTCTGAGGCTGTGAGCCAAAACATACTTTTCATCCATATAAGTTACCTTGGTCATGGAGGTGAAAGATAACATATAAGCTAACATTTTAGCCCATCTCAGAGTCACTTTTGGTCTGTGATCATTGTGATCCCGCACTACTGACTCAGACAGCATTTCCTGTGAGTCTATGAGAAAAAAACAACTAAATAGCCAGGATATTTCCAGGAGTCTTCCTCATGACCACATTGATAAGTGCAGAGCTTCTTCCTGTCAGGGATGCTTCTCCACTTCCAGGAGTATTTGTCTACTCCTCTGTTGTCACATCTGAGTCAAGGAAATGTAAAGGTGGGATTCCTGAATAACAGGAAGCAAGACGAACACCATTCTAGAATGTTCATTTTAGGAACTAAACTTGTGCCACTAGGAAAAGTCACAGATGCTAGGGTAAGACTGCCTGAGCTCAGGTCTCAGTTCTGCTACTTACAGCTGTGGAACTGGGCCTTGCCTTAGATCAGGGCACAGAGGACAAGAGCACAGGCTAGGTAGCCTCAACATCATTTATTTCTCTAGAATCAACATCATTGCTTCTAGAAGCCAAAAAGTACAAGTTCCAGGTACCAGCAAGCTGAGTTCCAGGTGAGCTCTTTTTCCTTTGCTTATAGGCAGCTCCCTTCATCCTAAGTCCTCATTTGTTGGGCGATGGATACTGGTCCTTCACTGTTTTCTTATAAAGACATTGATCCCAACATGACCCCACCCCCATGATTTAATCTAAATCTATTATTTTGTTGAGGGTTAGCATGTCAACACATGGACTTGAAGTGGGGGGGGGGGAACATAAACATTAATTCCACAAGGCATAGCATGCTTTAATTCCTTTATTTGGTACAGGGAAATGAAGGGAAATCATAGGCCTCATAGTACTGTTAGAAGGCTTCAGTGAGCTCATACACACTACGCGCCCAGAATGGTGCATAGTGAAGCGCAGTCATGAATGAACTGACGAGATTCATAGTAGGTGTCAACAGGTAGGATGCTGGAGTGCGCAGAGAGATAGAGAAACAGTGTCTGAAGAGGTCTGTGGAACAGGAGCCGCATCATGGCTGATTTGTGGCTCTGGGAATAGTAGATTTGTAGGCTCCGTGTTCCAATACAAGGATTAAGTATTCTGTATGATATTTATACCAAGGGACTCTGTTTTTCCTAAGACTTCTTAAAACCGGCAATGTTTCTTCCTGAGTTTGTTCATTCCTTCAGGAGTTGTCAGTTCTGTAGAGTCTAATTATCAATTCTACTTTTTAGGGATATAGAGAATAAGTCTAGTGCCTCTTAAATGTACTAGCCCCTTTAAATATATTTTTTCAAAATTTTGCCACTGTAGAACTTCTGGGGCTGCTGGTCTTTTACCAAATGGATAGTTCTCCCATATATATCTGCTCGTTCTATGATTGACACATCTGTTTTAGCCCCTCGGCACAATGCACCTACGTTGGTAGTGAGCACAACAGTGTGGTATAAGCCATACCACAGTAACCCTGGTCTTGCCCTTCCTTTGCAAACTGCACTTCTGCTGGTGTAACTCACACTCATCAAAATCCCTGCAGCAGTCCCGCTAGCTCTTTTGGAATTTCCTTCCAATGTGTTTAAACCCTTAAATCCTATGTTGTCTTCTTATAGCTATCCATTTATTCATTAAATTCGACTCCATTAGATACAGTCATTGTTGTAGCCAGCCAAGGTCTTTTTCTGTCTGAATTCTGTCACCTACTATATTTTCCACCCCATCTAGCCAGCTGTCATATTAAAAGTATAATAAACTTGTCTATGATGTCTTTATTCAGATCCTTGGCAAAAATGGAAAAGACCAGGGCATGCCACCAAAATCTATTGACAGGAGCCTTGGCTGTAAAATTTAAACAAGGTTCAGGGATAATTAGAAGAGAGAGGACAAAACATTTTAAGAGCTGGAGAAGCAGAGAGTTGGCTGTGAGATTGTGTCTCCCGGACATGCCAGGGAAGCTACACCATGAAGCCTCATCAACACGCAGCCTCAATATGACCTGAACAAGGATGAAACCAAAAGGTATGCCAACACCGAAGGGAGAGATATCAGAGGCCTAAACCCCAGACAAGGATCTACAGGCAACTAAGGAATACTGACAGCCAGGGAGATAGGCTCCCCCAGGGAAGAGCACAGCAACTGCTTACCCAATACCAAGGGGTCAGCTCTGAAACTGTACATACAAGCAGCAATACACACACTTTCCTTTGAAAGGTTTTCTCGGTTGTGTTGATAATCCATTGTCATCTTTTGGACAGCATGCTAATCCAATTTGCTTTTTTGAAAAAAATCAGGATATGCTCGAGGACTTTTTCCATGGCTTCAGACTCCACTCTGTAAAACCCTGTGAATTTGGATATGCTTGGGTGTGTTTGAGGCAGGTGGATCTGGCATGCTAGTGCCTCTTGGAAGGGTCACTTCCCAGGAGCCTCATTAGAAGGTCAGTGACTTGGAACAGCAAGGCTAACGCCTTTCTCCAAAATTATAGCTTTGAGTTATAATGGAATTAGTGCCTTCCCTCATTCTAGCAAGCTCCATTTCAGGCATGAATAGAGCATAACCCAAGGACACAGGATTCAGGACCCACAGATCTTGTCAGTGGACAATGGCCGCACAGGAGGGATAATTTTCTATCATAGCAGAATTTGTGTTACTGGAATTTCTTTTTAGCTTCAGAGCCCAAGGGGAGAAATCACAGACTTCCGGCCACCATGCCTTCTAGTCCTGACACTGCAGTTTAAGACCTGTATCACTGAGTTTGTTTGCATTTCTAGTCCACAGTGACAAATGCTTTAGGAAAGCTTACAGGGAGGCGGGAGCTGGGGCGATGGCTCGCTGGTGAAAATGCTTGACAGGTAACCCTGAGGACTGAACTCCTAGAAAGCCACTGAAGTGCCAGGTGGGTGTGGTTGCCAGCCTGTGATTCCCATCTTGAGTAAATAGAGGATCCCAGAATCAACTAGTTAGCAAGACGAGCCATTGAGGCATCGCTGTGAGGTCTGGGTTGGACTGGTATATCCTGCTTCAATGTATAAGGTAGAAGAGCAATGGAGACTGACTCTTGACATTAACTTTGGGCCTTCAAATGCACCCCCTCCCATATGTGCACTCACATACACACAAAACATACATACACACACACACACATGCACATACCACCCACACATGAAAAAAGGGGGAAATGATCATGGAATAGGGAAAGGACTTAGTCAGCAAAGTGCTAGCCATGAAAGAATGAGGACTTGAGTTCCATTTCAGAATCCATGTTAAAGAAAAAGTGCATCATGACACACATATATGATCCCAGTGCTGGGGAAGCAGGGACAAGCTCCCTAGGCCTTGGCAGCCAGACAACTTAATCTACTTGGCAAGCTCTGGACCAGTGACAGACTATTTAAAAATAGAAAACAAACAAACAAAAAAGCAACAGAGACACCTTAAAGGGAGCAACATCTGAGGTTATCTTTTTTTTTTTTTTTTTGATAAACTAACAGTTTTTTTTTTATTAATTTATTCTTGTTACATCTCAATGTTTATCCCATCCCTTGTATCCTCCCATTCCTCCCCCCCCCCATTTTCCCATTATTCCCCTCCCCTATGACTGTTCCTGAGGGGGATTACGTCCCCCTATATATTCTCATAGGGTATCAAGTCTCTTCTTGGCTACTTGCTGTCCTTCCTCTGAGTGCCACCAGGTCTCCCCCTCCAGGGGACATGGTCAAATGTGAGGCACCAGAGTATGTGAGAAAGTCGTATCACACTCTCCACTCAACTGTGGAGAATATTCTGACCATTGGCTAGATCTGGGAAGGGGTTTAAAGTTTACCTCCTGTATTGTCCTTGGCTGGTGCCTTAGTTTGAGCGGGACCCCTGGGCCCAAATCTGCCTATCATATTGTTCTACTTGTAGATTTCTAGGACCCTCTGGATCCTTTTATTTTGCTGTTCTCCCATGCGTCTCTCATTTAGAGTCCCAATAGGATGCCTTCCCCTCTGTCCCAGTTTCCTGGTAAGTGAAGGCTTTCGTGGGACATGCCCCTTGGGCTAGTATGCAGATATAAGTGAGTATATACCATTTGATTCTTTCTGCTTCTGGGTTAACTCACTCATTATGATCATTTCTAGCTCAATCCATTTATCCACAAATTTCGGGAATTCCTTGTTTTTAATACCTGAGTAGTATTCCATAGTGTATATGTACCACAGTTTCTTTATCCACTCTTCTACTGAGGGACACTTAGGCTGTTTCCATGTTCTGGCTATTATGAATAAGGCTGCTATGAACATGGTTGAGCAAATTTTCTTGTTGTGTGCTGGAGCATCTTCTGGGTATATTCCAAGGAGTGGAATAGCTGGGTCTTGAGGAAGCCCTATTCCCATTTTTCTGAGATAGCACCAGATAGATTTCCAAAGTGGCTGTACTAGTTTGCATTCCCACCAGCAATGAAGGAGTGTTCCTCTCTCCCCACATCCTCGCCAGCATGTGGTGTCGCTTGAATTTTTGATCTTAGCCATTCTGATGGGTGTAAGATGGAATCTCAGAGTTGTTTTGATTTGCATTTCCCTGATGACTAAGGAGGTTGAGCATTTCTTTAAGTGTTTCTCAGCCATTTGATATTCCTCTGTTGAGAATTCTCTGTTTAGTTCCAAGCCCCATTTATCAATTGGGTTATTCGGTTTGGTGGTGTTTAATTTCTTGAGTTCTTTATATATTTTGGATATTAGACCTTTGTCAGATGTAGGGTTGGTGAAGATTTTTTCCCAGTCTGTAGGCTGTCGCTTTGTTCTCTTGACAGTGTCTCCTGCCTTACAGAAGCTTCTCAGCCTCATGAGGTCCCATTTATTAATGGTTGACATTAAGGCCTGGGCCGTTGGTGTTCTGTTCAGGAAGTTGTCTCCTGTGCCAATATGTTCCAGGCTCTTTCCCACTTTTTCTTCTAAGTGGCTTAGTGTCTCTGGTTTTATGTTGAGGTCTTTAATCCACTTGGATTTGAGTTTTGTGCAAGGTGACAAATATGGGTCCAGTTTCATTTTTTTACACATAGACCTCCAGTTAGACCAGCACCATTTGTTGAAGATGCTATCCTTTTTCCATTGAATGGATTTGGCTTCTTTGTCAAAAATCAAGTGACCATATGTGTGTGGATTCATATCTGGGTCTTCGATTCGATTCCACTGATCAACCAGCCTGTTGCTGTGCCAGTACCATGCTGTTTTAAGTACTATTGCTTTATAGTACAGTTTGAGATCAGGTATGGAGATTCCTCCGGAGCATCTTTTATTGTACAAGATTGTTTTAGCTATTCTGGGTTTTTTGTTTTTCCATATGAAGTTCAGAATTGAACTTTCAATGTCTTTAAAAAATTGTGTAGTTATTTTGATAGGGATTGCATTGAATCTGTAGATTGCTTTTGGTAGGATGGCCATTTTTACTATGTTAATTCTCCCGATCCATGAGCAAGGAAGATCACGCCATCTTCTCAGGTCATCTTCAATCTCTTTCTTCAGAGTTTTGAAATTTTTTTCATACAAGTCCTTCACTTGCTTAGTTAGGGTAACTCCTAGATATTTTATATTGCTTGTGGCTAATGTGAAGGGTGTGGTTTTCCTAATTTCTACCTCTGTAAGCTTGTCATTTGTGTATAGGAAGGCTACAGACTTTTTTGAGTTAATTTTGTATCCAGCCAATTTGCTGAAGGTGTTTATCAGCTTTAGGAGTTCTCTGGTGGAGTTTTGAGGGTCACTTATGTACACTATCATATCATCTGCAAAGAGGGATAATTTGACTTCCTCCTTTCCCATTTGGATCCCCTTGATCTCCTTTTGTTGTCTTATTGCTCTGGCTAGAACTTCGAGTACTATATTGAAGAGATATGGAGAGAGTGGGCAGCCTTGCCTTGTTCCCGATTTGAGAGGAATTTCCTTGAGTATCTCACCATTTACTTTGATTTTGGCTATTGGCTTGCTGTATATAGCCTTTATTATGTTGAGGAAAGTGCCTTGTATCCCCGATCTCTCTAAAACTTTAAACATGAATGGGTGTTGAATTTTATCAAATGCTTTCTCTGCATCCAAGGAGATGATCATGTGGTTTTTTATTTTCAGTTTGTTTATATGATGGATTACATTGATGGATTTCCGTATATTAAACCATCCCTGCATGCCTGGAATGAAGCCTACTTGGTCATGATGAATGATATCTTTGATGTGCTCCTGTATTCGTTTTGCAAGTATTTTATTTAGTATTTTTGCATCTATGTTCATAAGAGAAATTGGTCTGAAATTCTCTTTCTTTGTTGAGTCTTTGTGAGGTTTAGGTATCAATGAGACTATGGCCTCATAGAATGAAGTTGGTAATTTTCCATCCATTTCTATCTTTTGGAGTAGCTTGAAGAGTATCGGTATTAGCTCGCCCTTAAAGGTCTGGTAGAATTCTGCACTGAAACCATCTGGCCCTGGGCTTTTTTTGGTTGGAAGACCATCGATGATTGCTTCTATTTCTGTAGGGGAAATGGGACTATTTAACTTGTTTATCTGTTCTTCACTCAACTTTGGCAAGTGAACTTGATCAAGAAAATCGTCCATTTCCCTTAGATTTTCAAATTTTGTGGCGTATATGCCTTCAAAGTAGGATCTTATGATTCTTTGAATTTCTTCAGTGTCTGTTGTTATGTCTCCCTTTTCATTTCTGATTTTGTTCATTTCAATACTGTCTCTCTGCCTTTTAGTTAGTTTGGCTAATGGTCTGTCTATCTTGTTGATTTTCTCAAAGAACCAGCTTTTGGTTTTGTTGATTCTTTGGACTGTTTTCTTAGTTTCTAATTTGTTAATTTCAGCCCTGAGTTTGATAATTTCCAGGCGTCTACTCCTCTTGGGTGTTTCTGCTTCTTTTTTTCCTAGGGCTTCCAGTTGTGTTGTTAAGATGCTTATGTGCGATGTTTCCAATTTCTTTTTAAAGGCACTTAGTGCTATGAATTTTCCTCTTAGCACTGCTTTCAATGTATCCCACAAATTTGGGTATGTTGTTTCATCATTTTCATTGAATTTCAGAAACTCCTTGATTTCTTTCTTTATTTCTTCCCTGACCCAGGTGTCATTTAGCAGAGAGTTGTTTAGTTTCCACAAACGTGTAGGCTTTTTGTTATTTCTGTTGTTGTTGAATTGCAGCCTAAGAGCATGGTGATCTGATAGGATACAAGGTATTATTTCAATCCTCTTGTATCTGTTGAGGCTTGCTTTGTGACCTACGATGTGATCAATTTTGGAGAAGGTTCCATGGGGTGCAGAGAAGAAGGTGTATTCTTTCTTGTTTGGGTGAAAGGTTCTATAGATATCTGTTAGATCCATTTGACCCATGGCATTGGTTAATGATGTTATTTCTCGGCTTAGTTTCTGTTTCAACGACTTATCCTTCAGTGAGAGTGGGGTGTTGAAGTCTCCCACTATTATTGTGTGGGGATCGATGTGTGGTTTAAGCTTTTTTAGGAGATCTTTTACAAATGTGGGTGCCCTTGTATTGGGAGCATAGATGTTCAGAATTGTGATGTCATCTTGGTTGACTTTACCTTTGATGAGTATGAAGTGTCCTTCCTCATCCCTTTTGATTAATTTTGGTTGAAAGTCTATTTTGTTCGATACTAAAATGGCTACACCTGCTTGCTTCTTGTGACCATTTGCTTGGAATATTTTTTTCCAACCTTTTACCCTGAGGTAATGCCTTTCATTATGGGTGAGATGTGTTTCTTGGATGCAGAAGAATGTTGGGTCTTGTTTATGTACCCATTCGGTTAGTCTGTGTCTTTTTATTGGAGAATTGAGGCCATTGATGTTGAGAGATATTAATGACCAGTGACTGTTAAGAGTCTTAATTTTGATGTTGTTTCCAGTCGAGCGTTTGTGTAGTTGTGTTTTTGCCATGGGATAGTTATCTATTTCCTGGGTAGTTTTGGTTGTAGCTTGACCCTTTGGGATGGAGTTTTCCTTCTAGTACCTTCTGTAAAGCTGGGTTTGTGGATAGGTACTGTTTGAATTTGTTTTTGTCATGGAATATTTTGTTTTCTCCATCAATGGTTATTGATAATTTTGCTGGGTAAAGTAGTCTGGCCTGGCATCTGTGTTCTCTTAGGGTTTGCAGGATCTCTGTCCAGGCCCTTCTGGCTTTTATGGTCTCTGCTGAGAAGTCAGGTGTAATTCTGATAGGTTTACCATTAAATGTTATTTGGCCCTTTTCCCTTGCAGCTTTTAATATTTTTTCTTTGTTCTGCATGTTTTGTGTTTTGATTATTATGTGGCGGGCAGTTTTTCTTTTCTGGTCAATTCTATTTGGTGTTCTGTAGGCCTCTTGTATGTTTATAGGCATCTCTTTCTTTAGATTGGGGAAATTTTCTTCTATGATTTTGTTGAGAATAGTTTCTGGGCCCTGGAGTCTGATGTCTTCTCTTTCTTCAATGCCTATTATCCGCAAATTTCTTCTTTTCATGGTGTCCTTAATTTCTTGGATGTTTTGTGTCAGGAGTTTTCCAGATTTGGCATTTTCTTTAATGGTTGATTCAATATCTGTGATTGTATCTTCTAGCCCTGAGATTCGTTCTTCCATCTCTTGGATTCTGTTAGAAAAGCTCACCTCTGTGTTGCTCGCCTTCTTCTCTGAGGTCTCCCGTTCTCGTTTTTCTTCTGTCTGTGTGTTTATCATTGAATCCATTTTCATTTTCAGATCTTGAACTGATTTTTTGATTTCTTTCATCTGATTTTTTGTATATTCCTGAGTTTCTTCCATTGCCTCTTTATAGGTCTTCAGAGCTTGAACCGTTTTAGTTATTTCTTTCATCTGGTTGTTTGCATTTTCCTGCAATTTTTCCAGTTCCACTCTATGTGCTTCTTTTATGTCTCTCACCTGTTTGTCTGCGTCTTCCTGCATTTGATTACGAATTTTATTTGTTTCCTCCATTATCATCCTCATTACTAAGGATTTGAGGTCATTTTCTTGTATTTCCGTTGTATTTGAGTTCTCTGGGTGGTTTTCTTTGGGATAGCTGGAAACTGGAGACGCCATGTTGTTTTGGGGTTTTTGCGTATGCTTTTTCGTTGTCCTTTAGACATCTTGCCATCTTTGTTTTTGTTGGGTAGCTTCCAGAGTTGAATGGAGGGTGTCTGACGATAGATTCACTTGTTTTCTTACGATTTCCCTAGGCTGCGAGCTCAAAGCTTCACTGGTGTGGATGTTAGGAGGTTAGCCCTGTTGTTCTGGTCTCTCACAGTCAGTGATCCTCAGTCCCCCTCTGCTGTGGATCCTGCAATTGTTCTGGGTCTCTGAATGAGCGTTGGGTCAGGCCAAGGTATCCACAGCCTTCTGTGTTCCCTGCCAAGTCCAGCCAGGAGCACTGGGACCGAACCACGGGCAGAACTCAGCTAGATTCTCAGGGCCAGAACCGTCTGCCAAGCCCAGCTAGGGATTTTGGGCCCAAAATGCACACAGGGCCCAGCCAGAATTTTTGGGCTGGGACTACGCACCAAGCTCCACTAGGGCCTTTTGGCCCAAAGTGCGTGCTGTGGTCAGTTATTGACTCAGGGCCCGAACTGACCACCAATCTCAGCCAGGAATTCTGGATTCAAACTGCACACTGTGTCCAACCAGAGTCTTAGAGCTGGTGGAACCGAGAGCTCTGTCCAGCCTGTGCCACAGCAGGAGAACTGCGGCTGCTCTGAGTTAGCGCCAGTGGTGGAACAAGTGCTCCGCCCGCACTGTGTCCCCGCAGGGGAGCTGCCGCTGAGCTGAGGTGGTGCCTAGGATGGAACCGAGCACGTCACCAAGCCCGCGCCACAGCAGGAGAACTGCGGCTGCTCTGAGTTAGCGCCAGTGGTGGAACAAGTGCTCCGCCCAGACTGTGTCACCGCAGGGGAGCTGCCGCTGAGCTGAGGTAGTGCCTAGTGTGGAGCAGCGTGCTCAACTAAGCCTGCGCCACAGCAGGGGAGCTATGGCCACGCTGAGTTAGTGCCTCAGGCAGAATTGTTTGCTGGGCCGGGCCAATACCCGGGACTCTGGGGCCGAACTGTCCGCCGAGTCCAGTCTGGGTCCAAAGGCTCCACGCGACCCAAATCCTGCCCCGAGTCCCCTCTCCCGCAGCAATTCCCACCAGCCACCACACCAATCGCCTCCACCGGAAGGCTATGAGCTGCAAACCTCAGCCGCCGCTGCTGGTGCCGCTGGTGCTGCCGCCTCTGCCGCTGCCGCTCCGATCAGAGAAAAACCACGCTCCTCCCGTTTGCAGGGGCACGCAGGTCCTCCGCACCCTGGTCCCTCCGAACCGTGGAGCACTCCTGCTGCCGTGATGTTCGGACCTCGGTGTTCCTGGCTCAGAAATCTGTGCAATTCCCTGAATTGTTCACTGGAGCCTCCAAACGCGGTCCACACTGCTCGCCGCCATCTTGGATCCCCTGAGGTTATCTTTTACCTTCATACACACACACACACACACACACAAACACACACACACACGCACGCACGCACATATGAACATGCATATGCACACAGAGAAAACTTGTTTTTTTTTTCAATTAATTATTTTGGGGGACAGGGTCTTACTATGTTGCTCAGGCTGGTCTTAGATTCTAGATCATTCTACCTCAGCTTTCCATGTTCTGGGATTACAAGTTAGCACCTACCCTTGTCTTTTCTTATGATTTTTAAAAAGTAGCCTGGCGGTTGAATTTGGTGTTGGCTGAGGTCTAAAGATATTCTGGCTTTGTTTGATACTTTACCTGTTTCTTTGAGTGTAGATGCAAAGTCAAATTATCTTAATTTTCTTTCTCCAGTTGTATTCCACTATAGATTATTTGTCCCTGAACTTTGGAATGCATTTCCCCAAACCTCTTTAGTGTGTGTCTGACTATACTTGGTTTTGTTTGGCTGATAATCACCGTTTCTCTCACTAAAAATGATCATTGCCATATAAAAACAGAGATTACTAGAGCCTCTGTAAGTTTCCTTACTGGGAAGCTCTGTGGCACAAGTATAAATAAGAGCTTTGGTCCTGGGTCTTAGAAAGAGGAGTTCCGTGAAGAAGACAGAGGGGGAATATAATAGAGACATTCTGTGCTCTCAGGGACAGAGAAAGCAGCCTCAGGGTGGGCACCCAGGGGTAGAGAGCAGAGCAGGTGGAGGTCTGCTTCCTCTTCCTTGCCATGGCGTGCTGTGGCACTGAGTGCATGCGTGGCCAGGGGAGGATGTGGTGTGTGGTCACCATCATCATAAAGACTTCTGTAGCTGAAGGCATCCTGGAAGAGAAAAAGAGACAGATGTAAGCAGATAATGTCCTGATAGGAAGCGGCCTCATGGTTGGTCCAGGGAGCAATCATGTTCCTGACATGCCATCACACTCTGCCTTGTTCTAGCTCTTAGCTCTGTAAGTTGAAGTTTAACTTCATTTTGGATGCCAATTCTTTTTCCTCAATTAGTATTTCTCACGAGGCCCCATTTGCCCTCCTAGTCCATAAGAATCCTGTATTGCACATTTTCTAAGCAAGGCTGCAGGAGCATTACTGATATCGTAACCCTGTGTGCTATTGCTTTACAAATGCTTTAAGCATGGGGAGGTACACACCTGATAAAACAAAAAGTCTGAAATGATCTAAACTTACTTATAAAGGATCGGCAGATGGAAGGAAGGAGAGACAAATGTGCTAACTAGTAACAAAAAAAAAAAAAAAAAAAAAGAGGACAGGCTATATACTCACTTAATCCCAGAACTAAAGAGGCAGAGGCCGCACCATCATGAGGTGCTCTATTCTGGGCCCGTAGAAAATGTAGCATTAAGGAAAAGAAACTTCCTTCGTATCATTTAAACCAAGAGTGAGCCCAGGCATGTTCTACTCACTTTCTTCTGTGTCTTCCATCTGTCCTTGTCTTTTGTCTTGTTTGCGTCTAACAAAGGACTTCATGTTTATTGAACGGCACGTAAAACAGCACAGGAAAAGAAGGAACCTCTTTCCACAGATATTTTAAACAGAATTTTACTAGAGGAAAAACTGCTTTGTTGAGCCCTACTGACCCAGAACGGCGTTCAACACCACAGACAGGTGTTATTAAACTCACATGAAGTTGCCAACATTTGTTGCGGATGTCTAAGCTGTTGCTTCCAATATTGCTGTTTGCAGTGGGTTAAATAAGACTTAACTATCACAAGAACACACACACACACACACACACACACACACACACACACACACACACACATGACTCAGACATACGGATAAGGAACACACTCTATGGTTAAAGCTCTATGTTCAGTGTAGCCTATAAAAGTGTATGGAAGTCCAAGGCACAGTGAGATTGCTTACAATGTTTTCTTAAAGACAGGCTAAATTTAAACAAGCTAAGCACACAGTAGAGAGACAGGCTGAGTACAAAGCTTTAGAAGTTTCCTCTTCCCAGGCAACTCTAGTTGGTGTCAAGTTTACAAAAACTAACCAGCATACCTTAACGCAAATCCTATCATGAGATCCTGGGAGACACTGCACACAGGTCCCGAGCCAATCCAGGGGCAATACCGGTCCTCTTTATAAGCTGCCCTCTTAGGGTAAAGCTGCCCCTGCTTCCAGAGAGCCACTTATCATCGATAGCCAATGTAGCATCATCCTTATGAACAACTTCCGCGGACCACCTCACTTTTGCTGTCTGGGTGCAGCAGACATTTTGCTGACTGATGTCATCAAATCTTGTTCTGGGGACATTGCAGGAGAACTGGTGCGATCAGCCCTTCTTTCCTGCTTAACCTCTGTCATGGGCCAGTAAATCCTCCTATTTGAGCTTAGGAGTCTGGGTTTGGTATACCCATTCAAATGGTGCTCAATATTGCATTCTCTATAAAAGCCCTGCTAGTAATTAGTTTAATTACATTTGAAATGTTTTGTTCTAGCCCTTAGAACCTAACTGGCTTTTGTTTTGTTTTGTTTTGTTTGTTTGTTTGTTTTGGTCCTAAATTGAGGCTATAAAGCATCTCACCACTCTTAAATCTTAAGATATAAAATGTTTAAAGCTCATTCTTGGAAACCATGTGCACAGCCAATCAGTTGTCTCCCATTTTCTCTTCCCAAGTTTCAGTCTTCAGTGTGATAGGCAAACACTGGACACATTTTAAGCTCTTAATCCTCTTGTCTGACCTCTTGGATCCCAGAACAGAGAGAGGCTCTTCATAAATTATTGCTGATGTGTCACACAGGGCCCACACCTTCCAGGTTTATCATTACACCACTTTGTCCCTAGCAGTGGGAAAACTGCAAATGCATTTCCCAGAATTCTTTGCAAGGTAGCATCCAGGGGGAGACATGACATGGAGGTTTGTGGAAAACAGCTAGTTGTTGTCCTGAGTTGACTTCTGCTTTATCTATGTTAGTAGCAGCACCAGCCATAGGAACAACAGCAGTGGTGACAATAGTCATATCAGCAATTAGGGCAGGAACATTGAAGCAAGCATTTAAGACCACAGAGTCTGGACAAAGCCATGCTCTCTTTTATATTCAAGGTGGTTTAGTGTAATAGCTTAGTAATGGCTGTGTAATAGCTAGGATGACCCAATCTTGCCTCCTTTTAACTCAGCTACTACTAGTATTTCTATAACTTACTGCGTCTGTTGGTATCTCCCTGACTGGCCAGGCATTACAGCACACTGTAATGCACGAGCTTGGGTGTGCAACATCAGCTGATGCACTGTGTCCTGGAAGGCATCAGATTCTGGAAAAACATCAAGCAGGACTCAGTGGGCAATCTCAGCCCTGCACACACAGCTCTTCTCCCCAGAGAGAATAGGCAGGGCCTCAGATCCTGGGTGAGGCTTTGGGTTCTGGCATTTACTGATCTTATCTGTGCCATGCTTATTTCCAGAAGGAAGGTACTCAAACTATTGACAAAAATTGTAAACCTTTATGTCTGCTGAGCACTTTCTTCTCTAAGGTGTGTGATTCAACGCTCTTATCTCCCTGAACCTTTTCTTCCCCCCAGCCAAAGAATTTTCAATCCATGTTTTCTTTTGGCATCTCCGCTCTCATTTTTTTTTCTCCCAGGCTCTTTTCTCTTTGCAGATAAATTGTATTCAGGGGGATTTTTTTTCCAATCCTTCCCTTCATTTGTAACAACTTTTAATTAATTTTGGTAGGTGTATAAAATGCATTTATGACATTTCATACATGTGTATTATTGTAATTAATTCATTTGCCTCCCTTGCCCTATCTTGTCATCCTTCCCCCTCTCACCAGCATTGTCCCTCCATGCACATGGTCCCCTTCTTATTTTTATACCTTTCATATGTATAGCCAAGCTCCACATGTGAGAAGGAGCATGAACGTTTGCTTTTCTTTCCCATTGTCCTATCTCCCTCCCAGCCTCTTAAATCTTTTGTCATATAATGTGTGTGTGTGTACATATGCGCGCGCACACACATACACACACACATATATATTCTATGTATAAAAAGAACATGATGTTTATAATTCTGAATCTGTCTATTTTGCTTTATATATTCTCGTTTCACCTATTTTCCTGCAAGTGAAACTGTTTTAGTCTTCTTTATGGCTGAAAATAATTCATTGAATATATGTACATTTTAAAAATCCATTCATCTGTTCATCTATATGCATGTCGGTTCTGTATCTTGGCTATGTAAATAGTGCTGCAGGGAGATGGAGTAAGAAATGGAAGTCAGAAAAAAACTGATGTATGAAAAAGACATTTTAAAAAGCTGATACTTGGCAAGTATCCCAAATATTTATCATTGTAAACATAGATATGTGTAGTTCTCATAATTCATCAGAAAAAAAAGCTTCTTAGCTTCTTCAGCAGATGGAGACCATTACAGAAATCTACAACTGGTCAAGATGCACAGAACCACTGGCCGTGGGTGCCCAGCACCAGCTGATACATCTACAACACAACTCCTACTCCAAGGCTCAGGGAACATCAAATAAGAAGGACCCAAAAGATAACGCGAGCCAGAGGACCAGGAAGTCTGCTGCCAGACTGTGTCTTCTAGATATGACCGAGACGCTGCACTTCTGAAGTCCTAAACAAAGCCTTAAATCTCACCACGGCAGTCGACATGCCAGTGTGGGTGGGTAAAGTCCCATGGGGCCCCAACCCTAGATGGACGAGGAGCTACAGGGTTGTAGCTGAGTCTCTTGATTTCTATCTTAATTTGACTGGGTATACGAATCTTGGTTGGCAGTTATTTCCCTTCCGACCTCCAAATCCGGCACTTTATACTTTGCTCTGAGCCACGCTGGCATGGGCATTTCGGTGGTGATCTCATTCGTTCTTGGGTTTCTGATTTGGGAGGTGAATTGGCATTTTCACCCTCCCAGGTTTTAATACCATTTATTTGCTTTGTAGTTTTGACATCTTGACTGTGTTGTGTAACAGAGGTTCTTCTCGAGACAAGAATATCTGGGGCTATTAATGACTTTTGTACTTAAATGTCCATTTTCGTCTCTATATTGGGGATTTTCTGCCCTGTAATTTTACTAATTTTATTTCCTCTGCTTTTAGTTTTCACCTCAGATACTTTATCTGCCTCCTGGATTCTTAGGTTTAGTCTCTGGATTGTGTTTCAGAATTATTGGAAGTTGTGGTAATTAAAATAAAACTCTTAAGTATTTTCAAAAATTAAAATAAATAAATATCATGCTTCTTTGACTTTTTTTTTTGTTTCTGTCTTTCTCCCTTTAACCTGATTATTATTTCCACTGTGGTTTTTATATTTGAATTATTGACATTTTCAATGTATTTTGATCATATTTACCCTATTCATTCCACTTCCTCCCAGATATATTCTCTACCCCCTGGCTCTCTAGCCCAACTTCATGATCTGCTTTTTAATAGCTCTCAAGTCTTTGTGCTGCGCATACACTCCTGCATGTGAGAGCATCTGCTGGAGTATACTTGACTTACCAATGGCCATGCCTTAATGAAAACGAACCCTCCCTACCCCAGATACCATCCACCATCAATAGCTCCTCAGCTAGGGATGTGGGCTCATGATCTCCTCTCCCTTTCACGTTGGAACGTTACCTAGCTCTATCTTCTGCAGGTATTTGACAGGCAATGAGTGCATTGTTCACTCATGTCCAGAAGACACTGTATTGGACTTGTCTTCTCTGACTTCTGGCTCTTACAATCTTTCTGCCTCCTGTTCCATGATGGCCCTGAGCCTTAAGGGACAGAGTGTCCCATTAAGGCTGAGCATGCCACAGACACTTATCCTCTGCACTTCGGTAAGTTGTGAGTTTCTGCATAACCACCATCCACTGCACAAAGAAGCTTCTCTGATGAACTCTGAGAACAGCCCTAGCCTATGGATATAGAGATAGGAATTTAGAAGGCAATTTGATACTGTGTTTACTTAACAAAGTGATAATAATAGACTCACCTCTGGGGCCTGTGAGTCCTTGGCCAGATAGACAGGACCAGGCATGAATTTTCTCCTGTGGAGTGGCCTTAAATCCAATTAGAAAGTAATTCTAATATCATTCCCATATCATTCATATCATTCATGCGGTCATTGTACCCTTGGGAATGTCTTGCCATGTCAGTCATTATTGTAACTCAGAGGGTTCTGTAGACTCTCTTGTGTCTGTATGGAAGCACTAACATTCCAATAAAAAGCTAATGGCCTATAGCTGAGGCAGGAAATAGAAAGTGGGAAATCCGGCAGGCGGAAAGGATTCTGGGATAGAGCCAGGCACAAGAGATTTGGCTGGGGAGTTGTGAGGACAGCAGACACATGGTACCTGAGTACAGGTAACCAGACACATGGCAAGATGTAGATTAGTATGATGGGTTATTTTGAGTTATGAACTAGTCAGAGAAAAGCCTAGCTGCATGGCCTCGTTATTTGTAAAATTACTGTGAGTCTCATGATCATTATTCTGGGAGGTTGGTGTCAGGAGGAAAAACCACAACTGGGTTCACAGCTTGGTAAGCTTGGTCATAATCAGTACCAACCTGATCTCTCCATGTCCCGTGACCAAACTATGTGATGCCTTTAGCTGTAGTGTCTTGTCATCAAGCTCTTGTGAGCAACCAACAGCAACGAGGATTCCCTGTTCTGGTTGAGGGGGTCTTAGGACAACCAGTAACTTGTGGGAGATATCCCATGCCTGGCACTGGACTTTTACATGTTAGTCCCTGTGTAAGGTAGCTTCAGTGTGTGTGTGTGTGTGTGTGTGTGTGTGTGTACATGACTTATGTAAGAGTAGGTTTCCATGTGGCTTTTTCAATCATCTGTAATGTTAGTTATTTTCCCCCAACACTTTCCTCTCCCCCTCCTTTGATTCCTCTCCTAACTGAAATTTATCTCCCCATCATTATCCCCCCCCCCCCCGCCCTTCATATCCTTGTGTTCTGTCTCTGCTCCCCACTTAAGCTCTACCTTTCTCCTCCCCACCAACTCTCCACCAATGGTCCCTTTCTGGTCTCCTAGCTCCTAAAGGTTCTCAAAGTAAAAATACAGATCTAAAGATTTAATGCTTTTCTTTCTGGGTTTGGGTTACCTCACTCAGCATAATATTTTCCAGTTCCATTCTGCAGCTTTCTTATGTTTATTTTCTTTACAACTGAATAGAATTTCATCCTGTATAGGTGCTGTGGTGTTTGAGTTAGAAACGTCCCCCATAATCTCATTATTTGAACACTTGCCACCCAGCTGGCGGTGCAGTTTGGGAAGATTATGGAACTTTTGGGAAGTGGTGCCTTCGTAGAGGAAGTGTGTCATTGGGGGACATCCTGGAGGCCTTATAGTCTTGCTCTTCTTCCTGTTCTCTCTCTGACTCTTGTGTGGAAATGCGTCTAGCCAGGCACATGCTTTCCTGGCCTGTTGCAATGCCTTCCCTGTCTCAATGGAGTCTATCCTTCTGGGGCTCTTTCTTCCTTAAGTAACTGGTTCTACATTTTCACTAGCCTAGAGCAGTGATGAGCATGGGTGAGTGCCTAGCTCTGTAGCAGCCAATAGGATCCTTTGGTATATGCCCAGAAGAGGTGTAGCTGGCCTACACAGTCTCTACAGTAGATCTCTATCTAGCTACCACATTGATCTTCACAGAGATCCTAGCACTGGTGGGTTACAACAACAATGCATGAGGCAATCTTTCCCTCATATTCTCGATAGCATTTGTCATTTGTTTTTGTTTTTTGTTTTGTTTTGTTTTCCAGGCTTCATTTGTTTGTTGTTGTTTTGTTTTTTGAGAAAGGATTTCTCTGTGTAGCCTTGGCTGTCCTGGGCTCACTTTGTACACCAGGCTGGCCTCGAACTCACAGAGATCTGCCTGCCTCTGTCTGTCATTTTATTTCTCTTGATCTTAGCTATTCCGACTTAGGTGAAATAGGTTTCCAAGTTTTCCATTTGCTTTTTGGCTAAGTGTCACTGATGTTTTACTCACAGTATCAATTTTCTCATCCATGGTGCTGATTCCCATCTATGCTTTCTCCTTTCTTCTCTGGGTCCTGAGTTGATTTTTCTTGCTTCATTAACCTGATGTTTGCATCCATTTTGCAGTCACTGATAGATTTTATAAGTTCTGAGTCCATTATCCACTGTTTCATCCATCCCAGTGTCTTTGCTTTGATTTTACATGATCTTTGTCTTTTCTGTGTTATTGTTTATGCATCCATTGGGATATCTTTTCTGCTTTTGTGAGTCACCTCAGTGAGCAATCATCATTTGAGGGCCCAATATCCAGTACCACTCAACACGAAGGTAATAAGTTGTCATAAAAACAATAACACCAGACAAAATCAGATACAGAAATATATTTAAAACCAACTAAAGCCAATGGTTAAATCGCCAATAGAAAAGCAAGTGGCAAAACCAATGAAGAGCTTTTTTCTGTTAAACAGGTTCTGCACCTAGCATGGGCAAAGACCAGCTGCTCAAAGGTCTAATCATTTCTTGGTGCACCTGGAGTTGCTTCTGAACACGCTTGGCTTTGCAGCCTGTGGGCCCGGCAGGTTTCCACACACATGAGATCCCCCAGCTTGTACACCATAGGGTTGCTAATGTCTAAGTCAAAGGGTGTCTCCTGAAGATACTGGGGCGTGGACCAGGCAGATAGAGCACTGAAGTCTGTTGCTGAAGGACCCACCCCAGTGCTTTCCAATCTTGCTCAGTATTAAACATACTACAGGATAAAGGAGCATGTAGGGGTGTCCATGGGACCTGAGAACTTCAGGACAAAGAAGAAGCTATGCAGTTCCAGAGACATGCTGACTTTAGCTTGGGGCTATCACCCTCCATGGAGTTAGCTACTTCTGGTAAAAAAGGGGGGGGGGAACACCACCCTTCAGAGTCTGAGCCTCCTGCCACCTGAGCTTTCTGATCATGTCCATATAAAGTTCTCACCAGATCCATCATTGTTTCACGCAGTCACTCCGGTGTTTTCAGGCCTCCTTACTAGCTCAGTTGAAGCAATATGTCCCCTGTCGTAATGATGTGGGAATAGCTCCTGACCGTAGCGTGTGCTACAGTGGGGTTCCCCAGGGCTGACTTGTGGCACACACAAGTAGTCTGTCATGCCAGATCCCTAGAAGGACTTAGAGCTTATGAGAACTGTAAACTTGTGTGTGTGTGTGTATGTGTGTGTGTGTGTGTGTGTGTGTATGTGTGTGTGTGTGTGTTGCACGCATGCCATACAGTGTGCATGTGGAGGCCAGTTGCAAACTTTTGAGAGTTGGTTTTTCCCACTGTGGGACTGGAGTATGAAACACAGGTTGTCAGGTTTGGCAGCAAGACTCTTACCCAGTGAGCCATCTCAACAACCCCATGGTTGCCTGGCTTACATTGTGGAAATCTCTGGCTTCCTCTATCCCACTGGGGAGCCTGGTAGACTGGCACCCCATTTTTTTTTTTTGCTTTTGTAGCTCTCTGGGATTTTCAGCTATCTCCAAATTCCTTTGTGTTTCCTTATGCCCACGTCTTCCCTCTTTGTATAAGGTTCCTTTTCATTGGACTTTGCACAATCCTGGCATCACATGGAGATGTGTCTAATCTTCCATCATGGCACATCCCTCACATATCTCCAGAAAAAGTATTAAGAAATAATAATTTCCCACAAGAAGATCAACAGAACCAACAAATCTGGGCCCAATGGGGGCCTGAGGAAACTGATACACCAACCAAGGACCATGCATTGAGAATACGTAGGCCTCCAGCTCAGATGTAGCCAATAGGCAGCTCAGTCTCAACGTGGGTCCCCTAGTAAGGGAAGCAGGGGCTGCCTCAGTCATGGACTCTGTTGCCTAATCTTTGATCACTTCCCCCTGGTGGGGCAGCTTTGCCAGGCCACAGAGGAAGAGGACGCAGGCCATTCTGATGAGACTTGGTAGGCTGAGGTTGGTAGAGGAGGAGAGCTCCCCTTTTCTGAGAACTAGAAGAGGGGGATTGTGGGGAAAAGGGAGGGAGGGTGTGACTGGGAGGAGATGAGGGAGGGGGCTACAGTCAGGATGTAAATTGAATAAATTTTAAAAAATGAATTTAGGAAAAAAGAGAAATACTAATTTCATCACAGAAAGGCAGGTCATTGTGGACAATATCTTCTGCCACATATGTAGTTTCTAACCAACCTGAGTAGAGAATGCCTTACTCGCTCCCAAGAAATAAAAAATGGCACTTCATTGAACTATGATGTAATTCTATATGTTGTCATAGTTAAATTCCTACCTTTATGTATGTAGGAACCATTACATCTCCATTCTCAGCAAGGGGAATGAGTGTTTCTGACTCCAAATTTGGGAAATAGGCATGAAGAGGCCTATTGCACTAGTAAATGTCTTTACTGTTAATCCTTAGCATCTATCTACATAAACTTTTCTGCAATGTCTACACAAAATGCAGATATGATAGGCTTAGAAGTTGACCCCTCATTAGACATGAAACTTAAAACAACAACAACAAAAACAAAAAATACAAAAACAAAACAAAACAAAAAAATCCTCAACTCTTTTTTTTGAATGTCACCCAGAAACAGAAAGGCATGCAGCCAAGTTTCCCCAGCTCTTGGTTTCATCTCCCGGTGTTGCTTGGATATTATGTTGTCAACATTCTGAGCTTTTGCTACCACTGTATGACTAGAGAGCACTGCAAGAAAACTGCCTTGGGCATGGATGTTAACTTTTAAAACAAGGAACCACAATAAAAGGTAAGTTGTTTTTAAGTAAATGTGTCTTTTGGTTTTAGATTTCAGTTAAGTTGTAGGTTGTTTTCTACATGCATTCTCCAGGCATTTTAATCAAACTTTGTCCAGTGTAGACCACTTGAATGGGTAAGATGGATTTCTTCAGCAATAGCCCAAGAAAAAGCAAACGTGAGCTGTGCGCTCACATTCCACAAGGAACACTATCAGTCATTTCCTCATGCTATTTGGCAGAAGGAATCCTTCTTGCTTTGAAGAATATTTGTTCTTTGTTCTGTAGACCTGAAAAATGGGAAGAGAAATATAGAAGTGATTTGAGTTAACAAAAGAATGTAGGTTTCAATCAGAGAGAACATGCAAAAAGTATGTCTTAATTGGTACAGATCCCTGGGTCCTCACTAAAGAAAAGCAGTATTAAATAAACTATTCATAGCTTCATTTATGAGCTTATATAAAGGAAACATAACACAAAGAGATGCTGAGAGATGTTTCTATAATAAATTTCAGCTGTAGAAGATTCCCTAGGGTTAGATCTCATATCTGAGCCAATCAGAATCTTCAAATGTATTAAGATTTTTTTTTTTTTTTTTAATTTTTGAGACAGGGTCTCTCTATGTAGTCCTAGAACTCTCTATGGAGACCAGGCTGGCCTTGAACTCATAGAGATCTGCTTGCCTTTGCCTCTTAAATGCTGGGGTTTAAGGCATGCACCACCATATATAGCTATTGAAATATTTTTAAGGATGTACATGTGGTGCACCTGTGTCTGCGCATGCGTGAGCATTTGCTAGGCCAGTGTAGAAAGAGAAGAAGCAGGCACCAAATGAGAGCTCTGAACTCATGACCTCGGTAAATTAAACAAACGACACTATGACTACCAGCAGGAAGATGACAGGAGAGAGGCTGCCAAGGGAAGAAACTCAGGTCTGTTGGAGGAGCGGACAGTGTTCTTAGCCTCTGAGTCATTTTTCCAGCCCTGGATAATCTTATTTCCTTCTCTAATTTCTGTTTTTTTCCCCCAAACTTTCAATGACACAGACCTTTCTTTTAGAGTCAGATAAGATAACAGCCCTACTTAAAACTGCAAAGAAGTAACTGCTACAGACAGAGCTGTCTCTCCACGCTACCCACTCTGCACCCAGTGAAGTAGGAAGACAAGAGGTCTGGATGATTCCTCTTGCCATAGAAGGGAAGGTAGGGTAGGAAAAGATGGGGAACTCATAGGTTGCAGAGATCTGCTTATTTGGAAATAAGATAAAATATTTTTTGGGGGGGGGAAATTGTCTACTTATTTGCTTATTACCTTAGGTCTATCCCCAAAGCTGGTTAAACAAAATGGAAATTGATTCTGTGTTTGTTATCCCTTGCAGGTACAAGATAAAAAAAAATGAGGAGAACGTGGAGGAAGCAGTACCAGTCTCAGAGTGCTCCCCACATACCCCGGATTCAAGTCCCTGCTTCTGCCGTGGACAATTCATTACTGAAGGTGCGGCATCTTGTTCAAAGAGAGAAGGCTTGCCTTCTTTTCTTGGAGGGTTGAGGACTTTTTCTATGGTCTGTGTGGGAGGTGGGCGCTGTTTGGCCCGCAGAAGTGCCTGTTGGAGGAATGCGTCCAGGAACGCTGGCATGACCCAACCCTAAACACTCCCAATGGTCAAGCCTCATAAACCGCCTTCTTATGTGGCTGCCCCGCCACCATGGGAACTCACTAGCAACATCAACATCGTGGCTTCCTGCTCGATCTGTCAGCTTCTTTCCCATTGCGCTAATTATAGCCATTCGTGTGAAACCTCTGTAAAAAATGTCATTTTTCTTCCATCTCTTTCAAGAAAGATAGGGGACAATGTAAGAATGTGAGAAATGTAACCTGCCACTTCTCATTTGGGATGTTAAAATTTTTACACAGGTAAGGAAGTAGGTGTAGTTTTTCTTGATAAAATAAAAACTGTAAGTTTCAAGATTTTTTTTTTTTTTTCGATATAAGGGAAATTCCCACTGTATTAGGGAGCCTTGCTCTGGAAGTGGGCTAGCAATTTTTGCATTATCTTTCTGCAGTTGTGTGGAAGGCTTAATTAGTTACTCAGAAGTGAATTCCTTTCTCTTCTTCAAATATATTATCCCCAAGCGTACATAACACAGAAACCGAGAGTGAAGTGGTGTGCGGCGTTGTGAGGCCCCTGGCCTTGCTACTTTTACTCTGGGTATACTTTTCAAATTTAAGGCCTCTAGACCAAAAAGCAATTTGTCTCACAGATTTCCGATGTTAGTCCTTCACAAAATGCCTAATAAGTAAAAGTCACCTTAACCTACATTTATCTGTAACAGTTTAAGTGCAGTTTCCCACAAGGTTTTCAGTTGGCTTTAAATTGTCTGTTGCTTTGGTATTTAGTATCCAGGACAAACTCATTTTAACTTGATTTTTCTAGAATGTTGATACCATTGTCATAGTTTCCCCTCCTTTATTTTTGAGACAAGGTGTTATATAGCCTGGCTGGCCTTCAACTTACTATGTAGTTGAGGATGACTTTGAAAGCCCTCTCTCTGAAATAGGATCACACTATGTAGCTCCGCTGGCATGGCTGGCATGGAATTCACTGGTAGACCAGGCTGGCCTTGAACTTGAAGTGCTCCTTTGACCTCTGCCTCCTAAGTGCTACCACCTAAGTGCCACCACTCCTGATTTCTCTGTTTCCACTGCACTTTTTTTTTTTTTTACTGCCACTGTTGATCTCCAAGCACGTTGCCTATTTGATCATCTGTTTATCTCTACTCCTTACTGGAACTTTCCGCTGAACATCTCAGCTATCTGGAAGCCTCCATAATTCAGGCCCTGTGTAGATTCCCACAATCTATTTTTCTCAATTAAGAACCAATAAAATCCTCATCTCCCAGAAGCCTTTACAACTGCCCCCAGCATAAAAATACAGCCTACACAACCTAGTACCTTTTCCTTCCCTGTTTTCAACGTCATCCAATCAAGGAGAAGATTGCTTACACAAATAGTAAAGACAAATTTCCTGATTATTCATGTCCCATGTGCTTTTAAAATATGTGCCACCTTAAGAGAAGTGTCTTACTCCTGTGGACACTACTTTTGAATGTGCCACACTTTTAATTACTTAGGGATTTATCAAAGTCACCTTTTCATTCTGACAGGACCTAAATCAAGGGCAGCGGTGCTACTTCTACAGCATCATGAAAATTTATGATTCCAGGCCCCAGTGGAAGGCCCTGCAGACCCGCTACATTCACAGCCTTGGGTACCAGCAGCAGCTGGGTGAGTTTAACTACCTTACCAGAGCCAGGCACACCAGTCGGGGACTTATTCATTACAGCTGGAAGTCACATCTCCAAATAAATAATTCCAGAAGAACGGCCTCTGCTGACCTAGTTTGTCAACATGGTTGGCTAGCCAAGTTTAAAAATGATTATCCTTGACAATAGACAGTGGAGTTTTTATAGGTGAATTAAGAGGGTTTAAAGAAATTAGGGTATTGATTCTTATAAAATGTTAACAACTCTCTGAGATTTATATGAACTTGATCTGGGAGATCAATAGCAGTGGGCTTGGAAAGCCAACGTAAGCTCAAACGATGGTTCCCCTCCTTACTGTTTGTGTAGATCAGAGACAGTTGGCTCTCAACAATGATATCTACATTGTTTGATCATTTGTCATAAGCCAAACCTTCTACCAAGAGCATTATGTGCAATATCTCAGTGTCTTCCTACCTAATAGTTATGAAGCCAGAATCCTAGACAAATCATGTAACTTGGTGAAGACCATCAACTAGTCTTTGTCAATGAGGACTTCAGGCAACAGGGGGCTTCTCCAAAGACCATGGCTTCTACCTGCTCATACTTTGCTCTTTCCCTTTTTCTACCAAATCCACTCATATTTTACAAAGCAGAGATAAAAACCACAGTTTCAAAACAAAAACGTGAACACATCATGAGCATCAGCTGGCTGGAAGGCTTCATTGATGCTAAGTCCTTTATCTTACAGGAACCTCTCTAATCGCTTGGCCCCTCTACTGTACAATCTTCCCAGCTCAGATAGAAAACCAGAACCTAGGAGAGTTAAATAACTTGACCAGTCATACAACTAGTAAACAGGAACCTGGGATTTGGCTGAAATGTGGTGGAATTACCATCTGGTGTCTTTGCTTTCAAAGCCAAATGCAAAAAAACCAAACCAAAACAAAACAAACAAACAAGCAAAAAAAACCAATAAACTTAAAGACAGAGGCAAAAAATCTAACTGCCATCTCACTAAAATGCAGATTCCCAGGCCTTGCTCTTTGGGTTTGTGATTTAGAAAGTCTTTGAAGAGAGTAGAGTTCTGAATTATAATGGTTATTTAAAAAAAAAACACATTGATTCAGAGACTCTAGTAGGCACTGGGGAAGATTGTACTTTGAGAAATACTGGAAGAAAACATACATCTCTTAAATCAGATATTATCTTTCTCTGGATTAAACATAATTTTGATATCTAAGACAAGTTACTTGGGAGGGCTACTCAAAGCTCAAGTTTCTTTCCAAGCATCTTGACGTGGTAGTCAATGCCTGGAGTAACACTTGTTATTTAGCTCCTCTCATTCATGGATCCAAATATCTGACATTCACAGGTCTGGTGTCTGGTTAGAAAGGGCTTATTTTGGCTCATGGTACCCACAGATGACACTCCACCACGGCAGGGAAGAGGTGATAGAGGCAGCCCCACATCTGAGGGCCAGGAAGAAGAGCAACGGGAATGTGGGTACTCAGCTGGCTTTGTCCTGTTTCCTCTTTCATTTCTTCTGGCTCTGCAGCCCATGGGGTAATGCCACCCTCATTCAGGATGGGTCTTCCCCAGTTAAATCTTCTCTAGAAATACCTTCACACACACCCACAAGGTGTGACACAACAATCTTCTAGTTATTTCTAAGATCATTCAGGCTGACAATGAGGACTGATGGTCATGTTCCTTGAAGGGGAAGTTAAGGCAAGCCAAGAAATACACACTTCCTGTCTTCCAGGAGAGTATAATTGGGGCATGCTGATCATAGAAGCAGAACTTTTGTACACTTTTGTGAATATTTTTTTTTTCTGTAAAACTGTTGAGCTGAAGAGATGGGCAGATGGCTAAGAGCACTTTCTACTCTTGCAAAGGACCCGGGTCCTGCCACCCTCTTCTGGCCTCTGGGAAGAGTAGGCACACTTGTGATGCACATACATGCAACCAGGTGGAACACTGCTACATGTAAGACAAAACTAAATGAATCTTTCTTTTTTTTTTTTTTTTAAGATTTGTTTATTTTGTACACAGTGCTCTGCCTGCACATACACTTGCAAGCCAGAAGAGGGCACCAGATCACATTATAGGTGGTTGTGAGCCACCATGTGGTGCTGGGAATTGAACTCAGGACCTTTGGAAAAGCAGTCAGTGCCCTTAACCTCTGAGCCATCTCTCCAGCCCCATGAATCTTTCAAAGATAAGTGTTGACATTGAAATCCCTCTCCTTTCTTTCCCAGGTTACATCACTCGCCAGGAGGCCTTGTCATGTGCTGCTGTCCTTAGACACTCAACCACAAAAGCCTCAGGCTTGGCAGCTCCTGGGAGGACTGTTCCCCCAAAGTCTTCAGCCAAGCAAAGAAAGAGTCAACCAGCAAGACCAGGGTTTAGTGTTGGACCCAAGGTCCCCAGCATATCACGCCGAACGTCAAGACCCAAGACTGTGCGTAGTCTCTGAAATGGGCAGCTCATCTCTCTCTTCTTGGCATTTTAGTGGATGCTTGGTATGTGCTTGTTAAATGGTGATGAATAAAAGAATACTAATACAAACTCTAGACCTACAAATAATCCCTTCACCGTGTAAATGTTTCCAATAAGAACAAGATGGAAGATGTAAATGCTATTGAATCAAGAATAAGCAAGCTTTACCATATATTGTCTGTAAAAATAAAGAGACTTTCAAAGCTTTCAAATTAAAAGCTTCCTGTGAGTCCCAGTCTCTCAGAGAAATCTGCAGGACAGTGGAAGGGGACAAGTTCCAGCCCCTCTACTCCTGGGTGACCACTGCTTGCAAGCTGCCCATTGCACATCTGAGAATACTGAGCCCACACAGTAAATATGGACTATACCACAGTGTTAGTGATCAGTGGCCCATGCATCTTCCTCCCCTCATCCTCACCAAGCAATAATGTTCAGTTTGGCCCTGTAGTTTCTGGCTCTAACCTGACTCGATCACTTTGTGTTGTTTTGAAATTTGTGCTTATCAGCCTGTTACTGGCAGGATGATTCTATACAGCTCTTGACCTTGATGCAGGTAAGATAATTCATGCACACACCTGCCCCTGGCAGTCATGAACATTCACAACAGGACAGAAAAATTGATCTTAAGTCTTATCTCTGAAGATTTTAAGAATGCAAACATGACCATGCAAATGAGCAAATAATGTGATAATGGCCAGACAGGCTTTTCTACAAATGGCAAAGTGTCCTGTTAGTGGTGTTTATTAGTGCCTTTCTTCACCAATGATTCTCTTGTATGTGCCAAAAACTAGTGATCCCATACAGTCAAAAAAAAGGTCACTTCCTTATCTTTGTTTCTTAAAAACATCATTCATGTCAGCCGATGACTGTCAGCACATGAAGAAGTCAGTTGAGGTAGAACTTAGTTGACCAGGGACATGGAACATTCATCTGAGAGGAAGATGTTACAATACTACCATACTGCCCCCTTCTTTCCAGCCAAAACCAAAAAGAACAAAAACCAAGCCCTCTTCATTGATGATAACTGTCTTCTCGCTACAGCCACTAGCATAAAAGTTATGAGATCTGTCAAAGCTCCGGAAGACGCTCATTGTAGGGTCTACGAGTCTACCTGACTTTTCTTTGGGTAGGGCAAGGGGAATGGTTGTCCCACCAGTCTGTCAGGAAGTCTTGGGAAAGCAGCGCCAACATTTGACCCGATGGAGACTGTCCTGCCATGGCTTGTGCTGTCCGTCACCAACATGGGTATGCTCAGGGGCCACTTGCCTAACCATGAAGACACTTCTTGACAACAACAGACCCTGAACTGACTCTAGGGGTTGTTAGATAATTTTAAGAAATCAAATAGAAATGGGGTGAACTGTGAGACAACTCTCATAAGTGATGGATGGTGGCAGCCCTCACAGTCTACATTAACCGTCCCTTGTTTCCACACGAGCCTTTTATCTCTGCGAACCGCTGACGTGCACTTTATCTTGGACTTTTGTAATTTGATTGGCCTAGGTGCCTGCTGAGTAAGCACTAGCTCCTGGTTCAGAATAACAAGCATGCAGGGCCTGTGCTGTAGCCTTGCATCGACAAAGTCTCAGATGCATTTGTTAAGACGGGGCCTTTTCCAGTCCTGTGGGCAGGTGAATGTCACAGGCCCATAAGAAGAACAAATGCGTTTAATAGATGTAAATTGGTGCTGGAGCACTTCTCTTCTCCCTGGTCCCCCCTTCTGATAGGATAATGCTCCCCCACAGTTAAAGCTCCACACTTGAAGCTTGTGAGGATGTGGTAGGTGAGCGAGGTTAAAAGAAGAAGAAGAAGAAGAAGAAGAAGAAGAAGAAGAAGAAGAAGAAGAAGAAGAAGAAGAAGAAGAAGAAGAAGAAGAAATATAAAAATGATGCTCCCCATCCAGGGGATGTGGTCAAATATGGAGCACCAGAGTTTGTGTGAAAGTTAGACCCCACTATCCACTCAGTGGTGGAGAATGTCCTGTCCATTGGCTAGATCTGGGTAGGAGTTCAAAGTTTACTGCACATATTGTCCTTGGCTGGGGCCATAGTTTGAGCAGGACCCCTGGGCCCAGATCTGCCCATCATAATGTTCTTCTTGTAGGTTTCTAGGACCCTCTGGATCCTTTTATTTCCCCATTCTCCCATACTTCTCTCACCTAGAGTCTCAGTAGGATGGATGTCCTTTCCTCTGTCGCACTTTCCTGGTAAGTGAAGACTTTCACGGGACATATCCCTTGGGTTGGGTTAGTGTCCAGATATAAGTGAGTATATACCATGTGAGTCTTTCTGCTTCTGAGTTAACTCACTCAATCCACTTGTCAGTAGTTCAATCCACTAGTCCACAAATTGGAAGGATAAGCAGGCTACCAAGAAGAGACTGGATACCCTATGAGCATATACAGGGGGAGGAGGCCCCCCTCAGTCACAGTCATAAGGGAGGGAAGTAAGGGAAAAATGGTAGGGAGGGAGGAATGGGAGGATATAAGGGATGGGATAACAATTGAGATGTAATATGAATAAATGAATAAAATATATTTAAAAATAAAATAAATAAAAGCTTTAAAAAATGATGCTCCCTGAAAAGGACACTGAGAACGATAATCAAGGCGGTAGACAGGACACATGAAGGTTTTAGGTAACTCACTGCTCTGCCTTGTTAGAGGCTGTGCTGCTGTGCTTCACAATGCTCACCATCAACACAGGGAGATTAGGGGACCATCTCACCTAAACCTGCTAACACCTTAAAGAGACTCTGACTGTGGTAGTCAATCAACAATGCTTGTTGAAATCTTCAAAGCCTGAAGTCTGAGTCTGCAGTCAGACTGGCCTCTCACTTTGTGATGTGGATCAAGAGTCCCAGGATGCCACATTACTCAAAGGTCCCAGGATGCCACATCGCTCAAAGGTCCCAGGATGCCACATCGCTCAAAGGTCCCAGGATGCCACATCACTCAAAGGTCCCAGGATGCCACATTGCTCAAAGGTCCCAGGATGCCACGTTGCTGGTGAGGCCTGGCAGTGTTTGGCAGAGGAAGATGATCAGAATGGTTCATCCCAGGCACAAGGCAATAGTCGTACAGCAAAGGATTTTCAAAAGATAATAAAGCCAGAGAACGTTGGTCTATTGTTTGTAACTGCCATGAGCCAACAATTCTAAAAATGTCAGGGACAGAAGTGTTCCTCACTCTCTTCTTGAGATAAATCTTAAACAATTGTGAAGAGAACTTGAGATTCTGGGTTTGTTTGTTAATTATTGTTTTTGTCTCTGTTGGAAGTAGCTTGGAAAACTTTATCTGTGGTTCAGATAAGGCTGGGTTGTACTGAATGGGACTTGTATTGGGAGTTTCTCCCTTAGTGCTGTGACCTCTGGACTTATGGGAAGCATCTTGCACAGGTGAGCTGGTGTGACTCCTACGAGACCTAAGGTAGTTCTTATGAAAAGGCTGTCACAAAATTCAGCAGTCATAAGATAGTAACTCTGATACTTCCTTGTGCCTCTCAGTAGGTGGCCATTTTGTAAATATTCAAGTGTTCTTAGACAATTGTATATTCCTTAATGGATGATTATGGAAATAAAGCTTTATGTCTAATAAACCAAACTTCCTGATTGTTTTGAAATTAAAGTCTTGATCCCCTGAATAGCTCAATGGATTCCTGTTTTGATATTCTCTCTCTCCATAATGCCAGCTACTATGGTGGTGTAGCTAGGGGACCCTCTCTAGAGCCAAAAGGAACACTATTCTGTTTAGAAATGCAGTCTTCAAAACTGTGAATTTTAAAACTATATATTAAGATGTTCTCAGCCTCTGATATTTTATTACTGTTATAATATATAAAGATAGTCTGCCACACAACATATGTTACAAGAAGATTTATCTGAGAGAAGGGAAGGAGACAGGAGTTAGGGCCTGAATGAGCCATGAGGGCACACACACACACACACACTCACGAGAGAGAGAGAGAGAGAGAGAGAGAGAGAGAGAGAGAGAGAGAGAGAGAGAGAGAGAGAGAGAGAGAGAGAAGGAGTAAGAGTGTAAGAGAGAGAAAAAGGCTGGCAGGTCCTTTCTATCTCACACACACCTGGAATACCCTTGTACACAGCTGGCAGTGGCAGGTGATGACATAAGAGGTTGCTAGGCAACCTGGAAGCAGTATCCTCTTATCAAACTATGACCAATGGACATCACAGCTTTTTTATCACTATAGCCTGGTATTCCCTAGAATTTTACATAAGAGGGATTCTACCTTCATCTGCCTAGTGCCATGCTTCTGTTAGAATTTATACTTATACCAGCATCTTATTCCTCTTCATTGTGGAGCAGTGTCTGTTGCATAGACATGTCACAATTCAATCACAGTGGATATTGGGCTTGTTTCTAGTTTTGAACTCTTTGAACATAATCACCATAGATATTGACTGTAAGTATTACTTGAACATTAAATGTTTGTCTTGAAAAGATACCTAGAAGTGCAATTGGTCCATATATTATCTCTGCATTGCACTGAAGTATATGTGAGACTGACATGGTGTTTTCCAAAGAAGCTGTGCATTTTTGAATCTTAGAAATGTTATAATGTTTAGTTTTTGTATACTAATGACTACCACTGTCCAGGAGTTTGGATCTGTGAAAGACACTGCCACCATTAGTGGCGACCCCTTCCTCAGTGGCAAGTTCTAGAGAAGACAGTCATGAGAGACATGGAAGTGGTGATGCTCATGCTCCTGGAGATTTAATAGAAGAAATGGCAAGGCTTATCTGTTCATCCTGAAAAGCAACCCTGCAGTGTCGGCAGTAATGGGGACAGAGGCTGTCTCTGCAGGAAGGAGGGTCCCTAGACAGAGCCATGGTGCACCTTCACCATGGGCTCACCAGTTCTTTGCCTTCTCTGCTGACATTGTTCCTCAGATTCATCATTCCCCACATCTGTAGTTATCTACCGTTGCATAATAAATTGTTTCAAATGTCAATGACTTAAAACTCTGTTATTTATTGTCTCACATTTTGATTAGGAGATACAGATTAGGGCATGGCTTAGCTGGGGCTTCTGGCTAAGGGTCCCCCACAAGGTTGCCACTAAGGTGTGGGACAAAGCTGTGATTTCTAAACATTCATCCAGGGAAGGACCCACTACCAAGCACACTCATGTGATTCTGATACAATTTTGTGCCTTGGATCTAGTGTAGTCAGGGCCTGGGTTCTTACTAGCTAGAGACTTCCCTCCCTTTCCAGGGACTGATATCTCAATAAGGCAACTCAAAAATCTGTGACTTTCTTCCTCAGGGTTAGAATGTGGGTGTGAGGTGGAAGCCAGAGTCATTTATAACCTAGTCCATGACATTTACTGCTGATGGCTTTTGTTTGCATTAGAAATAAGCCACCAGGTACAAATTCTACACAAGGGTAGGGTATTACGCAAGGGCATGGCTGCTAGAAGCTGGAGCTCATTGGGAGCCATTTTATGAGGGATGGGAAAGGCTGGCATGCCTAAAGGTACAAAAGGAGCCCAGAAAGGGACTCCAACTTGAATCGACATCCACATCTCATCACCTAACTATCAGGCACATATACCCAATGCACTTAAGCTAACTTCAGATCTCTCAGTCTAGTCAGAGTTAGCTCTTTGAAGGCAACCATTCTCCAAGGCAGCCTCTGTTCCTGCATGGCCCTCTTGAAGTTTGTTTTTAATCTCCCAACCCACTGTGGGGGTGGGAGTGGGGGAAAGTGACACTAAGTAAATAAAAAACATATAATAATTAAAGTCTTGTTTCTGTGTAATATATACAATTAGAATAGTATTTAGCAGGATATAATCCATATACCAGACTCAGTGACAATGTTTTAAAATGTAAATTCTTGAGTCCCTCCTAGACTCAATTAATCAGAGAATAAAAGCTAGCATTTCTGGTATTTAATTCCTAAGTAGGGTAAAGTAGAACAGCCTTTTGCAGTTAAGGTGTGATTCAAATAGTAATATGCCTTAGACCATAAGAGATAATTTTCTCCCTGATAAATTTTATTTTATTTTATTTTATTTTAGGTACATGAATATGTATGTATTTTTTAAAATTTTGTTAATTTATTCATATTACATCTTGATTGTTAGCCTTTCCCCTGTTTCCTCCCATTCTTCCCTCCCACCCACTTCCCCCCTTCTCCCCTCCCCTATGTCTATGATTGAGGGAGACCTCCTCCCCCTATATATGCTCTTAGAATATCGAGTCTCTCCTTGGTAACTTGCTATCCTTCCTCTGAGTGCCGCCAGGCCTCCCCATCCAGGGGACATGGTCAGAAAAGGGGCACCAGAGTTCGAGTGAGAGTCAGATCTCACTCTTCACTCAATGGTGGAGAATATCATGTTCGTCGGCTAGGTCCTGGTAGGGGTTCGAAGCTTACTGCCTATATTCTCCTTGGCTGGTGCCTTAGTTTGAGGAGGACTCCAGGACCCAGATCTGCCTGTTATAAAGTTCTTATTGTAGGTTTCCAGGACCCTGTGGGTCCTACTATTTCCCCATTCTTCCATGCTACTCTCGCCTAGAGTCTCAATAGGATGTCCTCTCTTCTGACCCACTTTTTTGGTAAGTAAAGTGTTTCATGGTACGTATCCCTTGGACTAGTGTTTTGATATAAGTGAGTATATACTGTTTGTCTCTTTTTGCTTCTGGGTGAACTCACTCATTATGATAATTTCTAGATCAATCCATTTGTCCACAAATTTCGAGAATTCCTTGTTTTTAATAGCTGAGTAGTACTCCATAGTGTAAATGTACCACAGTTTCTTAGTCCATTCTTCTACTGAGGGACACTTAGGCTGTTTCCATGTTCTGGCTATTATGTATAAAGCAGCTATGAACATGGTTGAGCATATGTCCCTGTTGTGTGGTAGGGCATTTTTCTGGGTATATTCCAAGGAGTGGGATAGCTGGGTCTTGAAGAAGCCCTATTCCCATTTTTCTGAGAAAGTGCCAGATAGCTTTCCAAAATGGTTGTACTAGTTTGCATTCCCACCAGCAATGAAGGAGTGTTCCTCTCTCTCCACCTCCTCGCCAACATGTGGTGTCATTTGAGTTATTGATCTTAGCCATTCTGATGGGTGTAAGATGGAATCTCAGTGTCGTTTTGATTTGCATTTCTCTGATGACTAACGAGGACGAGCATTTCTTTAAGTGTTTCTCGGCCATTTGATATTCCTCTATTGAGAATTCTCTGTTTAGTTCCAAGCCCCATTTCGCAATTGGGTTGTTTGGGTTTGTGGTGTTTAATTTCTTGAGTTCTTTACATATTTTGGATATTAAACCTTTGTCAGATGAAGGGTTGGTGATGAAGCCTGTGGCTTTGTTCTACTGACAGTGTCTTCTGCCTTACAGAAGCTTCTCAGCCTCATGAGGTCCCATTTATTAATTGTTGACATTAAGGCCTGGGCTGTTGGTGTACTGTTCAGGAAGTTGTTTCCTGTGCCTATGTGTCCCAGGCTCTTCCCCACTTTTTCCTCTAACTGAATTAATGTCTCTGGTTTTAAGTTGAGGTATTTAATCCACTTGGACCTGAGTTTTGTGCATGGTGACAACTAAGGGTCTAATTGCATTTTTCTACATGTAGACATCCAGTTAGACAAAAATATGGAATGCTTCACGAATTTGCGTGTCATCCTTGTGCAGGGGCCATGCTAATCTTCTCTGTATCGTTCCAAATTTAGCATATGTGCTGCCGAAGCGAGCACTAAATTTGATTTTTAAAACGAAGGGTAAGAGCTACATGGTGGAAGAGACTTTGAGGGACAAGCACGGGGATGACCTTTCTGAAAACCATTAATACCTTACATAAATAAACTACTTATTATTGTGACTCAAAAGCCAAGGTGTGCTACAGTGCAGCATGGATTCTACTAAAATGCTTTCTTTTCACAGGCCCTGGCATTATTAACTATGCAATAAGGTTCCTCCAAAGCTACCTCTTGTCTTGTTTTCAGCATTCGTCCCTATTTGTGATGAAGGCCAGAGGAAACTGTACAAGAGTTCTGCACCTTTTCAATTAAAATGACTTCCTAATTGCATCAGTGCTTATAGGAGAAACCATTGTATCTGCCTCATTGACTCTGCTTTTCTCCCTAAATCAATCCACTGCATGAAGGGTTATCAATTCCTACTTTGGAAATCAATCCCTATCTACATGTGGAGGGCGCCCCTGTGCTTCTGCACATTAGAGCTATCACTGTGTGCCAGTTACACAATGGACTCAGACAGGCTGGAAGAGGAAACCTTTGTGGCTACTGAAAACCACAGTTCAGATAGGTCAGGGCAATTACCAAACTAACTATACAAATTAATGGTACAGAGGCTAAACACTGGGATGTAGCAACATGACCGTTTAAATAGCTTCCTGGTTCATGAAGCTCAATAGATATTAGAGAACCTGAAGACTTGTCTAGAAAGTTCTAGAGAAAGAAATGTCTTCCCTTAAGTTTTAAAATGATGTGTGTGTGCATGTGTGTGCACTCGTGTGTGTGTGTGTGTGTGTGTGTGTGTGCCTATGGAGGTCAGAGGATAGCTTGTAGGAGCTGATTCTCTTCTTTCACCATATATGTGAGTGCAGGGCTTTGAGCTTTGGTCCTCAGGCTTGGCAGAAAATACCTTTACCCAGTGAACCTTGTACCAACCGCTGTCCAGAAAGACTTAGAAATGACTTAATTCATATCATAACATGCTAAGGATGCTCAGCAGGTGCATGGATAAGAACAATGCGATAGATATACACAATGCAATTTTATTTAGTCGTAAAGAAAAATGAGTAGAAATGGAAAATGGTGAGTGAGTGAACACATGTTCTCTCATAGGTAAATCTTACCTTTTTTATTTTTCTCATGTGTATTTATGTGGGAAGAAATATGTAGAGACCAGGAAGCCAGAATGGGAAGTATAAAAATGAGAAAAAGAGGTTTTTAAGGGAACAGTTTGGGAGAGCAATAGCAAACATTACATGAAAGGGATGTGGCGAATACTGAAGGTGGAAGGGTTTAAGCAAGGATGGGAAAGGGGCTAGTAAAACCTAGAATGTAACAAAATGCCACAAGGAAAGGTGATAATTTGTATGCTAATTTAAAAAAACAAAATAAAAATACCCTTATATGTTTTAAAATCAATAAGCTATGATATATATATATATATATATATATATATATATATATATATATATATATCTCATTATATTTCTGGAAGAAAGCAATGATTGGAAGGCAAAGTCCCATATGTCAGAGGATCTGTTGGAAACACACCTATGATCAGGTAGGGAACAGGAGAATGGGGCTGGTGGGTAGGGGAGTGGTGATGAGGTGAAAGGAAGGGAATTCCCCAGAGAAGGGGAGCAGAGATGCGAAAACAAAGCCAGGGGCAGGGTGTGGAGTATGGAACTCTAGAAGATCCAGAAGAGGTCACTAGGAGAGAGGAGGTCTCACAGAAGCGCAAACCAGTGTGCGGTCAGTCAGGGAAGGAAACACTTGCTGTCAGGAGGAAGACAAAGAGTGATACAAAGCCTTTGGGGATGCCAATCAGGAACCTGCAGCTGGACTGTAGGGGTGTGTCTTAGCCACTGCTCTATTGCTATGAAGAGACACCACCATGACCATGGCAACTCTTATAGAAGAAAGCCTTTAACTGTGGCTGGCTTACAGTTTGAGAGGTTTAGTTCATTGTTTTCATGTCCGGGAACATTGGTGGCAAATAGGCAGACATGGTGCTGGAGAAGGAGCTGAGAGTTCTGTACTCGGATCCACAGGCAGCAGGAAGAGAGAGGGCAAGTCACTGGGTCTGGCTTGGGCCTTTGGAACCTCAAAGGCCACGCACAGTGACACATATCCCCTAATAAGGCCACGCCTCCTAATCGGTCTCAAGTAGTGCCACTCCCTGATGACTGACCAAGCATTCAAACATGGGGGTCATTCTTATTCAAACCACCACAGCTGATAGGCTAGAAAGGTGGGGGGGCAAGGAGCACAGTGGATGTCAAAGCGCTCAGTCACCGGTCGTTTTACTTTCTGCTTTAGAAACTCCCATTTAACCCCACTTTCTCCATTCCATTCTACAGAGCATTTCACATCTACACCATGGAAGACATGTTGAAAAGGTGATGCCCTCCAAACACAGTGACCCCAGGACATTGTTACTACAATGTCGTTCATTACTCTATTAGTACATGTTATAAAATATGACCTTATGACCAATTACTGCAACAGACCTGTAGAGCCAATGCATTGTTGGAGGAATTTGGGACAATGGAGTACTTTTCAGAGAACAAACTGAGATGAGTAAAGGTGAAATTCCAGATTCTCTACCATGTGTGAGATGAAATGATTCATTTTAGAGGCTGGATATGGTGCTGCCACAAATCCACTGCCTTTTAAGACAGACCATTCCCCACTCCATGTGTAATTGTACATTAGAGCTGGGAAGTTAAAGTCAGATCAAAACCTCTTAACACGCTGTCAACTGTTCCAATCAGAGAACAGCAGGAGCCTTCCCCCAAACCTCTTCCTTTTAGCTAATGGTTTGAAGCCCATGCTAATTTCAGTAAATGCAAGGGTGACAATGATGATTATAATCAGCACTTAGCACATGAGAAAACCAATGATTCAAAACATAGAATACACACACACACACACACACACACACACACACACACACACACGCATGTGCATTTTAAAAGAAAATCTAGTCCCTGTAGACTTTTCACCCAACAAAGATCAGAAGGGTTGAAAAGGACAGAAAAGGCTGATAACCAAATACACAGAAACAGGAAGGTGTGTGTGTGTGTGTGTGTGTGTGTGTGTGTGTGTGTAGAAAAAGATAAATCAATTAAGGCAGGAGCCCTGCTGTTTATTGTGATAAATCATATTATTAGAACCCTGCTTAACAAGAGATTCAACCGAAAACACAAAGGAGGCATAAATAAATCAGGGTCTTAATTGACTGCCTTTGCTTCTGGATGCAAGAAGACAGCACCACACCTCACAGCTGTGCCTGCAAAGTTGTTTCCAGGCAGGAAGACTAATACGGGCAAGCTGAGCTCTGCTCAGAATGAATTTGAGCGACTCTCACCAACTGCAAAAGAAGGGAGCTGCCTAACCTCGTCAAGGCAGCTTCACGTATCTTGTAGCTCATCTATTGGACATTTGTTGGTTCTGGCAAGCAAGTTGCTCTCCTGGTTGACACTGAAACTTTATGGAAAAAGAGGCCTCCACGTAGCTCACTGTTCCTGCCTTCCTTGCTTGGACAGTCCTGGCTTCCAGTGGCAGAGGATGCCCTTTAAGGTTCTGTACCTCAAGGCATTCATCTCTTGGAGAGGAAGAATAAAGCAGTCCCAGGAAGCTTCAGGGGCGCCACATATAAATTCTAGAATCCTGACACAGATTTTGACAGTTACATAGATATGTGAGATTTTGATCAGGACTAAGCGTCACACAGTATTTGCAAACCTAATTATGGAAGTATTTCGTGTGTGTGTGTGTGTGTGTGTGTGTGTGTGTGTGTGTGTGTGTGTGTGTGTGTGTGTTTCCATCTTGCTCTTAGTTTGAGGTCTGACCTTAGGAGCACAGATAAATATGGAATCTGGTTATCTAGGTCAAATTCTAGGCACAATATTAAACAGCTATACATTTGCCTGTAAGGGACACTAGCTCTGTGTCTCAGCTTCTCGTCGGAAAATGGGGACTGTCCTAGCTCCCACTGCTTAAAGCATCGGAAAGACCAGCACTAAATGCCTGCACTGTGGGCATTCTCCAGTGTTATCTAGCGCAACTTATTTTGATAGCGTAAAAATTGCTGCATCAGAACAACCGATATTCACTATTTTTAGTGTTTTACCATTTATAATGATGCACTGTGCTAGTATCGTACCTGATCAAAATTAAGTTTGGTATGCATTATATGCTATTTCCATAAGAACTGCTCCCTCCCCATCGTCCCTTAATAGCTGTATAGCATCTGTGGTTATTTGGATTGAAACATACTAGCACACTGGTAAGGTAACCAAGAACCTGAGACTAGACATGTTATGGGTCTAGGGAAAACCCAAATACTACTATTCGGCTGAAGGAACGTAGCAATAAAATGACCCCTAATGACATATTGCTATACACACAGGTCAGTGATTCACTCAGCTCACATCAGAGAAGCTTCCTCTTGCAGCGGATAGGAGTTAACCCAGGGACCCACGACTGAATGATGAGTACAGAGAAAGACTTTGGTACACTCAACCTTACTTGGGATGTCTTTCTCACAACACTTTCCCCTGGAGGCTCACGGATCTATGTGGAAGAGGAGGTAAAAAAAATTATAAGAGCCAGAAGTGATGGAAGACTCCAAGGAAATAGCATCATCCAGATACAACAAGACTGGTACACATACATATATTGCATGAAAAAAAATTTAATAAAAATTAACTAACTGAAAAAGGTAAGTTTGGCCAAATGAGCTCGTAGAAGATAATTGCAGGGAAAAGTTCATCGAGGCTACTGACACCTTTCAAACTTTCTTATATTCAATAAAGTTCGTTATCAAAGGAGAACAGTGCGAGGAGTTGAAAAAACGTAGTGGGAAAATTTCAAATGAGGATTTACTCAGATGTCCATCAATAATAAAATGGACAGGGGATTGGGTCTTGTACGAGAGTAGCATGCGGTAGTGCTTGAAAGTGACAACCGTAGCACACAATGGCACAGTTGAATGATACAGGTGCAAGTCTGAGCATGGGAAGTCAGATTCTTATGTGTCTGTGGAAAGGGATGACAGGTTTTACTTTAAATAATTTACCAATTTATTTTTCGATCGTTGGTGCTTTTAAGTCTCGACTTCCTGAATCTAAGCAAAGTGAATCTGGTGCTCCAGGAACGATGCATAAAATGTTCCCTTTACTGAAAGGAACTGGACACCTGTGAGCAACGTGGTGATTGGCACAACTGTGGATGCAATCTGAATTCGAAGAACCCAGGCACCTGCGCTGCTGCCACGAATGTTGTCCAGGCACTGAGTCAGCATGTAGGCAGGGATCTTAAACTGGTACTCAAATTATTTTGATTTTATGTTCACGCTTCCTGAGCCCATGTCGTTTTTATATGTTGAAATAAGTAACAATTTTCATTTAATAGTGTAGCCTAAACTTTTTTCATAAATTATTTTAGCGATGAAATATTTAAATTGACTATCTTTTTCATTGAGTTCTTGATTTTTTTTACCTCATATTCATGAAATTAAAATGTGTTATAGATTTAAATGTAAAATATAGCTAATGCTTTTGAGACATAATGTGGAAACATCTTCAATACACTAGAGCTTTATACACACACACACACACACACACACACACACACACACACACACACACACCTTCCACTTAGAGAAAATTCAAAATGCCAACGTCTGTGATGCCCATGACTGTCATAAAAGTGAAGATATGACTGCTGTGGCAAGAAGAGGAAGGAACATGTGTATGAATATGGGATAGTTCTGCAAATTGTCAATCATGTCTTGGCCTGCATAGTAGATATTTTTAAGTGTTTATTCAAATTCATAATATTTTATAATTATATATACATAATATATGTATATTTATGTTATGTCACTTTCCTTTTTGTACATTACAGTCTGCCAAAAAAAGCATTAAACTCATGACAGATATAAATTTAGAAGGTTACAACAAATGAAAAGAACAATTTATGAGTGAAGCTTAAAAGGAATTCTGCATGGCCACCTCTCCCATCCTGCAGCTATTGCCTACACATAATCCTCTATCCCCTTTCACATGCCAGTTCCCAATATCTCTCAGTCACCAAAGGTTGATGGATAATTAGGAACAAACGCAGGTCACTGCACTAAGGACATTTTCACAGAGCCCATAAGGGTTTTGTGTTGCTTAGAAGTAGAGACTGAAACCCAGGTTGTGAAGCACTTGAAAGATGCTCTTTGTGAGAAGAGATACGCCCTGATGTAGAGTCTGGCCCTCTTCTATTTCTGACACTAGTAGTACTCAGCTAAGCTTTTAGCAGAGATTAAGTAAGAGCCCTAGATAATAATAGCCCAGTGAAAGCCCATTCCCACGTTCCAGAAAATGACATAGAAACACTGTTCCATTAATCTATTTGTAAGATTTACAACGTGAAAAGCCTTTTCTTGCCTGCACCTAATGATGTGGAAAACCTTGTCCTCTTAGAGTTGACCTCTTTAAGAAATCACTTAAGTGTATAAGTATAAGAAAAGAAAGTTAAGCAAAGTTCATAAAATAGGAGGAGAAAACTATTTTTTTTATGAACTCTACCTAATCCAGTCTCTCTCCTCCATGGCAACCAGGAAGAATGGTCAATCTGGGACCTTGTGATGGATCAGGCATTTCTAAGCTCACATGTAGTTGCAGTTCCACAAACTCACACATTGATCCCCTGAAAAGCTAAAGACATAACAGCTCAAAGATATTAATTTTATTTGTACCATGTTGTCTGCCACAGTGGAAACTGTAAACTGTCAGTGGAAACTCTCAAATCCCAGGATCAAGACTCACTAGATATTTCCCAAGTCCCAGATGCTTTGTCTTATAACGAAACGGGTTATAAGACAACTCACATGTGATCCAGGCAAGTCCCACGTTCTGTCCATCAGTTCAAATGAGCTTCTCTGCAGATGGCGAAGGCTACTGCCGTTGTAAAGGTGCCTCCGCTTGACTGTGCATCTCATTGTTCATCCTGTAACATCTGCATGGGCTTTCGCATCTGTCCATTTTGATTTTGTAATTTGAATTTCCTAGAACACAGAAAGGCAACTACCCAGCCTCTGGATCGAAGCACCATAGTTAACCAGGTCTTTAACTCCACCTCAAGGGGCATACTACATACCTGGTGGCTTAGCAGAGGCACCGAGATTTGCCACAAGCTCATGAAGAGCATATCAATTTCCCATAGTTACTCTTTATCTATGCCCTTCTCTGTCTTGATTCAGTGTCACTAGGTTACACAGGTCAAACTTCTGCCTTCTCTCTACAAAGACCCTTCCAGTTGCCAACAACTCATATCATGTTAATCTCCCAAAAACCTTTTGACTCCAGTCCATGGTACCCATGCCAAGCTTTCGTCACTCACTTCAGACCCACACATCCCACCAAACACATGATACTCCTGACTTCCATGCTTTCCTCTAGCCAAGCTCACATCCTATCAATGCTGTTGTTGGAATCTCTAACACTCATATCTAATGCTGTCACTACTTGGCTCAACAATTCCAATCAATGGGTCTTCAGCTCCTACAAGAACAACAAAATTTCTTCAGAATGACTCATAAATAATCTAATACTGAATATTGAGGCCTTTATCTCTTTTCTTCTTTACATGCTCGTGGCTTCCCAAACCTGACAAGCTTTCTGATTTCCCAATTTATACACACTCTGGCTCCTCTCCATTCTAGTCACGTAGGGATCATTCCACCTTTTATCAAAACCCAGGGCAGGTCTTGCCTCATGTGTTTCTTGATATCCAAGAAAATATAGGCATCATCTCCATCGTGTCTGTGGGAGAAATCACAGTGATGTCCTGAAATTACTTCCTTATAGATTCATGTAGATACCAAACTGTAAAGATGGCGTATAATTTGGGGTCTTTTCTAGTCACTCAGTCTAGCTCCCAGATGATGAGACAGAGACTTTTAGATTTATTTAACAAGCTTTAAAGCACTAGAGCTGGTCAGATATCTTCTGTCCTAACCCTCTATACTAATCTAGTTACTTCTCAGCCACAGGGACCAGAATTGCTTACCATATTGGTTCCACCTGGGCTGCTTCTGCTCCATCAGATCAGGCCTTATGGCCAGCTCCTTGTGGCTACATCCTTTCTCTCCCTCTTCTTCCGTATTCTCTCTACCTGGAGCCCCTACTAGGCACGTTAAGTCCTACCTACTATCTTCTCTGCCAAGTCATTGGCTCTTCAGCTTCTTTATTAACCAATCAGAGATAATTAGGGAGTATTCTTTACACAACACTGATTCAGGAAATTCTTCAACAATCATGACAACGTCCATGTCCAAACTGCTACCTGATCTCAGGGTACAGAAATCGGCATCTGAGCACACAGTGTATAAGACAAACCCCCCACACCAACCTCCCTTACTTCAAGATCTATGTGTCCCAGGTCCTGACATAGAATGAATTCAGGTAAATAAATTTATGAGGAATGATAGATGAACAGATTTTATTTGGTGAGCCAGATGTCAGCTATAAAGGGCTGCATTTTTAAGCAATAGATTAAAGCAGATGTCAGTAAAAATGAGGCCTATTGGCCAAGTCTAGCTCTTAGCCTGTTTTTAAAAGTAGCATTTTATTGGAAAACAGTCACATCTATCAGCTTACATGTTGTGTATGTTGCCTTGGTAAATTTGGCAGTTGTATGACAAAACATTACAACTTACAAAGCTTAAAATATTAACTATCTATCCTATATGAAAAATGTTCTTTGACACCTGGATATACAACCATAGGCCAGAGTCATGGACTTCAGAGTGTCTCACTACCGTACAATATCTGTGATACCAAGAGGTTTTTCTTTCCTCATCTGTTGCTCCCCTCAAAGAGCACCATACCCCACCTTTGCCACCTAAATGTAGGTCAGCCTTTAAACTCTACATAGTCTAAATCGACCTATTGAAATTTTGTCAATGACTAAACAGAGACTATTAACCGTTTCATTATTTATACTATCTTTTCTCTTTAATTAACATATCCCCTGACCAGCTTCTCTTGCAGCTAGGTACAGTCATCAGATGATAGACACAGATGTGGACAGTGATGTGCACAATTCAGTTTCTTCTCTTACAAGAATCCTCTGTGCTCTTGCCTTCCTCTTCCCTTTCTCATTGAGTTGGACTATGGGGGAGTTGGACCGATCCTGACCACACAGCCCATGCCAATGCCAGTGAGCACCAGGAAGAGAAGATGGACAGCATTGTTCACCTTATGGGGCACAGCAATCCTCCCAGACTTTTTAACCCAACATCCCATCTGTCCCATAGCATTTTGGACACCATTAAAGCAACAAACCAGCAACCTAACTGGTTTACTCCTGCCCTCGTTATGCCTCACTTTTCCTACCACCCAGAACCAGATTTCAACTGACTTTGAGTTAACAAATGGCCCAGAAGCTTCACAGCTTTACTTTGAGCAATGTTCTCTTAACTTTCTCTAAAATCTCTTTCTTTATGGACATCTTTATTTGTTTTCTATCGTTGGCCTTTTCTGTCTTACATTAAAAAATAATAATAATTAAGTATTTAGTCCTAATGCTACCATTGTTCTTACTTTTAAAAGTATTTCCCTATTTTTCCAAGAGGGAACTGAACAGATGAGGGCAACATGCTTCACAGAAGCTATGAGGAGGGAAGCAGAGTTGTAACAAGTGCAGTTATTAATTTTGGCAATTTCATGATAGGATGGCTGGAACTGAGACTCTAGAATGAGGGATTAGAGAAATGGCTCAGTGGTTAAGAGCACTTGTCCTTGCTGGATCCCCAGCACCCATATGACAGCTTACAACTGTTAATTAATTCCAGCTCCAGGAGATTTTGCATTCTGTTCTAGTGCCCACAGGTACCAGGCCCATATGTGGTGCACAGACTTACATGCAAACCAACACTGATACATGTAAAAAAAAGTTTTTAATCCTGAAAAGAATCTGGCATATGATGAGTGGCCTTTGATTGCTAACCTTTAAAGGCCCCAAGTGGTGGGTGAGTGGGAAAATATTTAGGAGACAGAAAGTCAATTGAATCTGATCGTTTTGGATGGAGATCAGAAAATCGGTTGGGAACTAAGGAAACAAGAGGGGATTAGTTACCAGGTAGTGAAGGGGAGAAACTCACAGCGGCTTGAATGCAACGGCCCCAGAGTTGTCTCCCTTCCAAACAAGAACATGTTCCTCTGTATTTGCCCTTCTACATTCCTTGGTTATTGTAGAGGGTGCACAGAATTTAAAGGAGGGATGAAATAAGTGAATTATTTCCAGAGTGCAGAACAGTAAAATATATGCAAATGCAATCACACGTATGCAAATGAGAGACCAGGGATGAAATGCCACTTCTTAAATAAAATGGCTAACACACTTTCCAAAGGGCACGTCAGGAGCATGCAGATGAATCTAATCCCCTGCTAACACGAGTAGCTTCAGACTTGGGGCTCTTCGGGGGCGGATAGTTTCATTTGATAAACTTGAGCCTCTTTTACTTTCTCTGCAACCTCCAGCCAAGCTCTGCATGACTTCCAGCCACTTGTGGTTATTAAATAAATCTAATGGTGCAAAAGCCCCTCTCCATCCAACCAGCGTGAGGCAAAGCATCCCAGGTCCTTTGTCCCTCTGCAAGCTTCGTTCACGATCCTCTGTGGAAATGAGGTTGGTTGAGATCCTCACAGGTAAAACAAGAAGAAACCTTAGATTTCAGTTCTGGCTTACAAGAGTCCCTCTCGTGAACAAAAGCATTGTGGGTTCGGTGCAGAGAATCCAGACTGCACATAGGAAGACGTGTGTTATAATATATAAATTAGAAGCCTCGCAACACGTGTGGTACGCGGAAGTTTATTGTTGTGAGAGGGGCAAGGGAGAGAGAGAGAGAGAAGATACAATCCGAGTGAGCCATGAGAGAGACAAACGAAGTGGGAGGGAGACAGACAGAATCTGAGGGACAGACAGAGGTAGCAGCGGGTTGGTATTTTTTTTTTACCTGGTGCACAGCTGACACTCATCCAACACACATCTTGTGACCCGGAGTGATGATGTTTGGGTTGCTAGGCAACCTAGAGGCAAGCTCATGAACTAACTGCTTGGGCTCCATGTTCCAGCCACACGCAGTTCAAATATCACCATAATCTGGGTGCCAAAGTGTCCAGGGGAAAAAACCCAAATACTATAAACAATCTCTGAGTCCTCTCAGTGTCTAAGAACACCCAAAGGTCTCTGTGTGTTGTGAATCCAAAGCTAAACTTTATAGTCCTTTCAAATGTCTCCCTCAAGCACACCCGACCACTGCCACTTTGCAGCAAAGTTGACATCTACAGTGTTCTCACTCAAAAACTCCACAATCAATTTACAAAAAGTATTCACACACAGGCACGAGCATGTATGTGCACATGTGCGTACACACACACACACACACACATACTGTGCTTTAAGAAGGTGTTGTTTTGTGTTAGGTTTCATGCATACTTATCCTGAATCACATGCAGTCACATATGGCGTGCATATCACAGGTTAGAAAAACCTTGGTGAGTTGGGCACTGTGGCACCCAACACTCAGGGAGGCAGAGGCAGGTGGATCTCTGTGAGTTCGAGGCCAGTCTGATCTACAAAGTGAGTCCAGAGAAAGGAAGGAAGAAAGGAAGGAAGGAAGGAAGGAAGGAAGGAAGGAAGGAAGGAAGGAAGAAACAAAGAAATTCCTGATGAGTAGCTGAAGATCTGACTCGTTTTTTTTTCTCCCTCTCCTGAATTTTCACCCACACTCAACTCATCCCTTCCGCTAGCAACCCTCTCACTTGGAAACCCTCCCTTCCTGTCTATTCTAGAATCCACCCATTATTTCTATTCTCCATTCCAGCTGGAGTGAGGAGGGACTCTCTTAATCTTGCTGCATTGACAGCTCTTAATCTATTTTTAACCTCCTCCTGAACCTTCATTTCAATATCTATAAATTGTAGATGCCACCTGTTTACTCCAAAGAATTGTACTAACAACTACATATCACATTGCACATAAAAAGCATTTTCAAATGTGTTAAATCATCTCAAGAGGCAAATCATCGGTATTTTTAGACCTGGAATTTTCTTCACTCTCGAGGACCTTTCCCTCCTAGGGAAGAGAACTCCTCTGACTTCCCTTGTAATCGGGCGAGCAGAGGCAGCTTCTAACTGAGCACCACGCCTTCTTCCCTCTTCTTTCCCTTTTCAAAGCTCAGACTTCAGGAAGAGCAGCCATACACAGCCATCCTTTGTTCCACCCTTCCACCCCACCCTACATTGGAGAACATAATGGCTAGCAAGCTAACCTAACACCACCAAACCCCAAGCGCAAGCCAAGATCACAGCATGTGAATCACGGCACCAGGATCCAGTTCTCGACCTGCACCCCCAGGAGCCACACTACACTGTCTTTCCTTCTCTTTCAGACTTCTTGACTTGGTGTCTCTGTTTGGCACTGGACTCGCCGCGTGCCAATCCCAGCTTACTTAACCACTCCAGATGTCCTCTTTCTCATCTGGAAAAGAAAGGTGACAGTAAAACAGGCCTTTCAGCATGGTTATATGCACCTTCATTTTATAACACTAGCAGGCTACTTATCAGAGGTGGCTAACATAAATGGCACCACTTTCCTTGTTACCTTTCATTGTTGCTTAACACACCCTTGTCCCGTTTCCTCTTGGTGTGTGTGTTCTTGGGACAGGCTCACCTGTCCCCAGCTCCCAGAAGTACCTACATGTAAGAATCTACATCTTGTTAATGATGCCCCAGACTTTTCTGGCCAACAGTAGGTCTGTATGTCCAGTTCCTGCCTGGGCTTACTCTCTTTGAGGACCCAGATGTTTCCCAGATGTGGCAGACTCTACATTCTCCCTGAAGCTACTTCTTCTCTGTGTTTGTTCCCTATATCAGTGATGGGCAGGGGCATTTGAGTCATGAACCCGACTTTTTTCTTTTACTCCCAGAACTTCCTAACCTCACTCTGACATTGAATCAGTCACCTCATCCTTCCATCCTTCCTCTTGGAGAGGTCTTCAGACTCACTGGTGCTTCTGACTTTTTGGAAAATTAGATATTTTGTCCATTTTGGATTGGGGGTACTAATTTTGTTGCTGTTATTTTGGTTTGGGTTTTTTTTTTTTTTTTTTTTTTTGAGACAGAGTTTCCCTGTGCAGCCCTGGCTGCCTTGTAGCTAGCGAGATAGACCAGGCTGGCCTTCAACTCACAGATCTACCTGCCTCTGTCTCCTGAGTGCTAGGATTAAAGGTGTGAGCCGCCACCACCCTTCTAATTGTTGTCATTTTGTCACCCCCTTACATATTGTGGCTGAGATGAACACCTTACTTCTTTGCCTGGTTCTCATCTTGATATCAAGGCTTATCTCATTTTTATTATAGTACCCTGTCATGACTACATTACATTACATTTAAATATATATATATATATATAGTATAATGTATGTATGTATATATATATAATATATATATATATATATATATTATATATATATATAATCTCATCATGGCATAGATGCTTCTGTGGTTCTCCAAGCTCTGCAAGGTTACACTCCATCCACTCCCACAGTCCTTTCAGTTCTGGATAGCGAGAATCCCACTTGTGAACAAAGCCATTGTGGGTTCAATGCAGAGGGTGCAGACTGTACATCAGAAGACTTGGGCTCCATGTTCCAGCCATGTGTAGTCCAATATCAACATAATCTGAGTGCCAAGGGTTCCAGGGACAAAAGCAGCTTCCTGGACACAGTTTCCGGCAGCAATAGAATCAGGTCTTTGAAATGAGCCCACCTGTACATCTACACCTTTGCCAACATGACCAGTGACTTTGGCTATCTTTCAGTAACCTGGGAGGGCTGGAAGCCAGTTATACTTGCAAAGAGTAGAACGTTTACACGTTCACTGATACAACTTAAACTTCAGCTAGGTTTTTATTAAAACACCTCAGAATTTATTGCACATCTTGGCAGCCTCCCATATAATGCATTCAAAGATGAAAATGTTCTGGATGGATGGCTCAGCTCCATCCTTCTAAGCAACGGTTTCAGCTTGGCCAGGATCCAGTGATGTCATCCTTGGGGGCCACTGAGATTTGTCAATTGATGCTAGAGTTGTCTCCCCTAAAATGTACATGTTGACATTCTCATTCCCAAATGACTTCAGGAGTGGCGATTTGAAGAGGGCTGACTAAATCGCAAGGGCTCTGCTCACAGAAACGGGACTAACACTTTCGTGATGTAAGCCTGAGAGGATATGTTCGTTCCTTCTATCACAGCAGGACATAAAAACAATCATCCATGAACTAGATGACAGGCCTGACATAGACTACACACAGAGCAAGATCTTGAAAGAGAGCTGTTTCTAGAGATGAAGCTATTTAAGAAAATAATTGAGCGGGGAGAGTGTAATCTCGGTGCTCAGTAGGCTTGAGACAAGTAGACGATGAGTTCAAGGCCAGCCACCACATAGCAAGACCCTGTCAAGAAAGAAAGGGAAGGAGCTGCAGAGATTATGGCCCCATGGGTGGAAGGGCTACTTGAATCCCTGGGCTCAGCTCCTAGAAACCCTCATGAAACCCAGCAGGTAACATAAGCACCTATAGTCCCATCTCTCCTGTGAAGGAAAGGAAGACTGAGACAGAATTCCCAAAAGCTCCTGGGCCAGCTAGCCCAGCTAGCAAAGAGACTCTGTCTCAAATAAGATGAAAGGTGATGGCTGACATCCAAGGTTGTCCTCTGACCTCTGACCTTTGACCTCTGACATCTTGAAGTGGCAAGCATGCTTCTTCATTCACACACACCCTCCACACACAAACCTCCACAGATACACTAAAGAGATTGGAATAGTATAGTGGGTGGAGGTACTGGTTGGGACTCAACCGGCTGAAGGAGGGGCTGCTGGCTTTTGGTAGCTGAGTGAAAACCACTCCCAACTTGTTGATGTAGCCATGATGAGCAGGGAGCCTCACACAAGGCAATTTCTCACCTTCCGAAGTGTCTGTAAGGGAGTCTGTTGCAAAGCCCTCTCTAGCATGTTTCTGAAAGCCCACAGCTAAGCAGACCTATACAACTGGCTCAAGTCGATGAAAATCTACACCAAGAGCAATCTGCATATAAAACCAGAGAGAACAGCAACGAAACTCTGGGGTTTTATAATCTTCCAGGGCTCTAGGTCACCATCTTCAAGCCAGTAACTGGGGTGAGCTTTGCAAAGGGTTCATCTTTCTACTTCTCCTGGGCTTTTGAAGTGAGCTGTGAAAGCCAGTGAGACTGAGCTGTCTCCCAGGCCTCAGCACACCATCTCCCGGGCACCAGCTTGCATTAAACTGACCTGTCTGCTCCCAGGCTCAGCAGCTGCACTAAGGTCATTGCCCTGAAGCCATCACGCCCTTCAAGGTTCTGGATTCTGAAAGACCAATGCGAAATAGTCTCATTGCTTTGTGGAAGCAAGATTATCTTAAACCTATTTTCATTACCAACTTTGGGTATGACAGCTTTGAAACTAAATGAGGGTTTTTTTTTAATAAAGGGAAATCATAACGTATGGAAAAAATTGAGTTGCCTACATTGTGAGCCTCTCCTTCTTATATATCTAGACCCACCTCCAAGGGCTCAAAGAGAAGCTCAAAGAGCAGGAGGGTTCCCTCAGCACGGCTCTGACCTCTGAACAAGCTCACTCTCTATTTCTTTGAAGATGCAACAGCTGCCTCGGGACTAGTGGACTGTAAATAATGTCTGCAGACTTTGTGCTAGAGTGAGATGGTGGGGGACTTGGAGCAGCCTTAGGAAGGTGCTTTCTCAGCAAAGCTGATAGACAGTGTTGTCTTCTCGGGTGGCTAGCCAGCTCATCCAGCCCAGTCAGAGTTTATTACCCTCTTTTGAATCCCTTCCAACCATGTGATGTCCTTGAGGTTAAAATGCTGAAAACTGCATGTAATATATCTAGCATTCCACCCAAAACACCTTTAGGAATTTCTAATTCAGAGGAACTTAGGTAACTATCACTAAATACAAGAAACTGTCGTCATCGTCGTCGTTATCGTCATCGTCATCATCAGTCAATCTTAAGAATTTCAATAATCATAAAACTGGCCTACCACTTTTGAGACTAATATTCCAAAATAAATTATGAAAACAAATTGGCTTATTAGAGAGTATAACAAAAGTAATAGTGCTAAGCCATCAGCGCAACATATGTTGCTATTGTTATTATTGTTGTTGTTTTATTATTGAGCTAGGCTCCTCTTTTGGGTATCCACTGATTCCATGGAGTATACTTGACAAGAGTTCACATGAGCCTTCTCCTGTGCCCGTCTTGTCATATTCCCCTCACCATGTTAATCCCGGCTCTCTGGCAGCCTGAAAATGATACTAGGCAGCAGAGACTTGGTGAGGTCTACGTTGTGAATTCAGTAAGTCGGCATGATTTATGTTCCCACTGAGGGCACACTTCCAAAAACAGACACACAGTCTGGAGTTCCGTGTCTCGGCACCCTGCCACTCCTTTGGAGGGTAGCTGCAGGTATTAGTGAGATAAACTAAAGCCAGAGAATACCAACTAGGACATTAAGTCTTTTCCTTGAGACACTCAGAAGAGGTGTCTTGGGAGCAGGAAAGAGCTTATGTCTACATTTCATTTTCAAGAAGTGCTCTAAAACATGGCAAAGGAATGCCCAAACAGAAGGCAGATATTGCTCATTGACATACACACAAATGTACGTGCGTGTACAAGGATTCGTATATAGGCATACATGTGCGTGTGTTCATAGTCAGAGTCACATCGTTCTCATTCACACTGATGATCAGATATTTAGGGGATTAGCTTCAAGGAGGCTTCCTCTGTCCTTCGTATGCCCATTACACCTTTGTCACAGTGATGATTAACTTCCCAAAGATAGTGAATAAGCTACTGGGCATGCTATTGCATGCCTCAAATGCTCTACCCTGTCCTCATTCTCTCATTCTACATACATAATACATACATACATACATACATACATACATACATACATACATACATACATGCACACAGACCCACATATGTGCACACACACACACCACAAATACTTGCCAAATACCTCATGCATAAATGCCTTCCTTCTTTCTTTCAATCTGGTCTAATTCATCAAATAGAGCCTAGAAAATAGGTAAATAAAAATCGAGTGAGTGAACCACCAGAATAAATGAATGGGTCCTTGATCTTGTCCCTATGTAAATGGCCACCCTGTACATTTATCTCCTGTGCAACCCTCACCCTGGAGTTTAAGGCTGAGGCCTATGGGAGGAGGCGAGTCCCTCGTTCTCTAAGCAGCATGCAACTGCATGGCAGAACCATCTGCATCCCACTTGGATAGGGAAAAATTACCCAAGTGGGCAGTTACTCTTTGCCTGGTGACGTTTGTTGCACTGTGTGGCTCATTTGATCAAGTCTAGACACATTAGTTCATGTGCTGTGCAGTCTCAGTTCCTGTAACACAAACCCCTTTAATCATTAGTCTTTCTGGCAGAATTTGATAGGGGTCATATAAAATCCTTTTCCTCGTCTGCTAATGGCAATTTACAGACACTTACTATGAGCAATGTGCACTGAAAAGATCAGCTGACTCCCCTTGCTATGATCCAGCCCTGTAACGTCAGTGCCCGGAAGCCAGCCTGATACTTTCATCAGTGATGTGTGAGCCTTGTTTGTGGTTGGCTGCCTCATCAATTTTCATTTGGGAGTTGAAATGGACTCTGAGGCGGATATGGCATTAATTACAGGCAAATTGGTTGCAATATGCCTGAGGTGAAGCCTTTCTGATGGGAATCTGAGATGGAAAGAAAGCCAAATTATAAAAGGCTGATTTACTGGGAAAAAGAAATGTGTGCATTACCATCAACGCTTAGCAAAGAAAAGGGAGCCAGTAACCCAGAAAGGCGGTGGGATGGCTGAAAGAGAAAAACGCCCAGGACCTCAAATAAGATTTACTATTCTTTTGCTGTATGCATTATATTTCCCGAGATGCACACAGCGTTTTCCAAGAGTGTGCATCAATTAAAAAAGCAAGTGAGCATTTATAATGGTTGGCAGGGTTCCCTATTTCTTTCTAGAGTGAAATAGATTTCACTAAGGAGCATCTAGGGATCCCAAAGTTTAAAATTCATTCTGCCAGCTATGGTATCTGCTATTGTGGCAATAGCACATTTCCCCCTAATGAGTGCAACTTTTTTCTTAGTTACTATCTCATCTTTTGTCACTAAGTCTTGGTGAGGTAAAGCGCAGATGCAAAGGTATAGCCAAAATGACAGCCCTCCATTTACCATGAGAAAGGTGAGACAAAAGGAACGGAAGGCAGAGTGAGTTATCAGGAAACAACGCCATGTGTGCTGACTAATGCCTGCACTCAGGGAGCTGAAACAGGAGGATCCTGACTTCAAAGCACCAATCTGGGCTAAAAATTGAGTGTAAGGCCAGTCCAGGCTACATGTGGAGATCCTGAATTAGTAAAAAATGAAAAAGAGAAGAGTGGGGACCTGATAGTTAGCATTCCTTTTCCACTCCCACTGTACTGCTAAGGGCTGTGGTAGCTAACCTGGGTATTCCTGGCAGAAGCAGAAAGAGAGTGGCTTCTGTGTTGGAAACGCAAGAGTAACTGGGTGGAAGGTGGGATGGCTGGGAGGGGAGCCAGACCATCTTCACCCAATCCCAGTTGGTTAGTAGCTGGGTAATGATTGGTTGGAACCCCTGCTGGCATCCCCACCCTATCCCAGCTGCCCTCTTTCCCTCAACCCTGCCCCCAAAGAGAAAACTTTGGGCTAAGATGTTTGGGCTAACTTTGGGCTCACTTCCTCACCTCAACCTCAGGCAATGCACCTAAGAATACTGACCCAGGAGTTCAGCTTTGGATCATATGTGGGCACAATCCCAGCTCCTAGCTGACACATCATCATACCTTGCCGAAGATCTATAAAATCCCCCTGCCTTAGCCCAGCTGGGGTTGGCCCGGTGGGACCAATGAACCTACCTGGTAGCAATACCTAATAAACTTGGAATTATCTGCTTTTAATATGGTATGGTATGGCCTATATTGCATTGGCAGAGAACCTATGAGGTAGCCTCAGCTTTTCCCTCAGCATAAAAGCCTTTGCCTTTGATTTCTCCTCTAGAAGAAAGAGTGTCAGGACTACAGAAAGTAGATCCGATGGCAGATTCTAGATCTTGGAGGATCTTGGAGGAGGGTAAAGAGTGCTGGGACTAACTGTCTGGATGAGGCTTGGGGAAAGATGAGTGTGTTTAGTTGAAAGACAGATTCCTGATGACAGACTCTGCACATGGTAGGCACATTGGCAGTCAGGGGAGTGCAGAGTGCTTCCTCTTTGCCTGTACCCCAACCAATGCCTGGACAACCATTTTTTTGTTTTGTTTTGTTTTGTTTGTTTGTTTATTTTTGTAGAAAAAAGTTTCCATTGTGAATAGAGATTCTTTTTATGGTGACATAGAAATAGGAAAATACAGACTGGTTGAGTACAACCACTAAGGACCCAGAATCTACCATGGTATTTGTAGTTTGTTTTGGTTTTCAAGACAGGGTTTCTCTGTGTAGCCCTTGTTGTCCGTGAACTCACTCTGTAGACCAGATTGGCTTTGACTTCAGAGATTCACTTTCCTCTGCTTCATGAGTGATGGAACTAAAGGTTTGGGCCACCACACCAGGCTCTCTGTCTCTGTCTCTGTCTCTGTCTCTGTCTGTCTGCTGTCTGCTGTCTGTCTGTCTGCTGTCTGTCTGTCTGTCTGTCTGTCTGTCTGTCTCTCTCTCTCTCTCTCTCTCGCGCTCCCTCTCTCCTCTCCTCTCCTCCCTCTCTCTCTCTCTCTCTCTCTCTCTCTCTCTCTCTGTGTGTGTGTGTGTGTGTGTGTGTGTGTGTGTGTGTTTTAAGGAACTCATAAGCCTGGATTTTGTTTTC